>NW_021703771.1:88029926-88099679 GCF_005190385.1 Monodon monoceros | reverse complement strand
ATAAATGATGTCACGGCCACCGCCGTGGGAAACCCATTCTCATGATGCTGAGGAAGAGAACAGAGGACTTGGTCATTTTCTCTCCCAGGAAAATAAGATCAAGATGGTTACTTTTCAATAATGCATATTCCTGAGTAGAAACAAAAAGAGATGAATGATTTCACAATTCCTTATGAATTAATGCACCTTCGCAATAACTGACGGGGCCTGAGGGTTTTCTTTCCTATGTGTTCTTTGTTGTTTGGTACCAAAATAGAAACGCGCCCTGTCCCCTCCCATACAAACAGTCTTGTCAGGGTGCCTTACGCTGTAGCCCCTGTGCCTGGATTTCTTGTTTTCGTAGGAAGATGCGTTCAGTCGGCTTCTCAGCGGACAATCCTGGTGTGTGTGCAGCAGTCCACTCACGCCAGAGCTCACGGCATCCCTGGTCCTTTCCCACTGACGCCAGGAATCCCCAGCCCCCCGAGGAGCAGTGCCACAGCCCGACGTGCCCTGATTCACTTCCAGATGACCACCAGGTCAGCGCAGGCCCCCACGGAGTCCCAGCCCCAGCCGTGCCCAGTTCCCTCCAGTTCTCGCTTTGTCTGAGGGGCTGCTCCGCCCGGGCCACTGTGTGCCTTTTAAAAAAATTTTCAATGAAACCAAGCAAGCATATTAAATATTCCTTTGTCATTCGAATCGAGTCCCACACTTTATGTTTGAATTCCCACACTTTGTGTTAACGCACACGTTTATGGTCAAGCACAAACCATGGCTGGTACGTTCATTCTGAGTTCTCCAAACTGAGATCGGATATCTTTTTTTAGAAAACACTTCTCCAGTTTCATTTTGCTTCTTAGATACCACTCTCTAAAGAGGAAGAGGTGCTAGGATGAGGACCAGATGGTAAACCTAATAATAGTGATATTTATCAACTGATTTTTAAAAAAATTTATTGGAGTGTAGTTGATATACAATGTTGTGTTAGTTTCAGGTGTACAGGAAAGTGAACCAGTTATACACATATCCACTCTTTTCTTAAGATTCTTTTCTCATAAAGGTTATCATAGAATATTAAGTAGAGTTCCCTGTGCTGCACAGTAGGTCCTTGTAGGTCACCTGTCTCACATGAAGTAGTGAGTGTATGTTTCCCCCAGGCTCCTGACTTACCCCTCCCCCCTCAGCTGCTTTATAACTGCCGGGCTCTGAGCCGGGCGTTTGGTTAGTGCCGGTTGATCTAACAGTGTCAGCAAAAGTTAGTGGTGAGCAGCGCTGCTGTTTCTGTTTCTTCTATCTGAGGAACTTGGGCTCAGAGATGTTCCGTAATTTGTGTAATAATCACAGTAAAATAGAGACATTTTATATAAACGTGGTTAGGCTGTGGGCTTGGAGCCGTGGCCTCGTCAAGGTGTGCTCCCTCGCTCAGCCCTGCGAATCTGTCTCATCGCCTGCGTTGTGGGGAGAAGGGCTCCCGTGCAGAGCTCTGTCCCCAGGACGTGATGCGCGTGTGGTGGGCGCACGAGGCCTCCCTTCCCGGTGGTTCAGTGAAAATTTATGAGTGGCCATCCTCAAAATAGTTCTGTGTTTTCCTTTGAATGTAGCATGTTTTGAGGGCCAGGAACACCATAAGAATGCGGTCTGGGTCCAGGAGGAGAGACGCCTGCTCTCTGTGACTTTGGCAGGTGCCAGGGTCACCAGCCCCCGGGTGACTTGACCCCTGCCGTCTCAGGGGCCCCGGGCCGGAGAAGAGGGCTGCTGTCTCCCAGAATTAACCCCAAGATTTTTAGAAATCGAAAGTAGCACTTTATTAAGTGGTGCTATTTTCTGTTGGTTACGAAATGCTTTTCTTTGTTACCTAGTTGATCAAAGGGTTCCTTTTAATGTGTGATCATTCGCAGACCAAAACACTGGGCTGTTGAAGAAAACTTGATAATAAAGGTAAAGAATGAACTTATAATATCGGCTAATGAGAAACTGGAGCTTGGTTTACAAAACTCACTTTTTAGCGCTCAGCTTTTTAGGAACAGGTTGGTTACAGGAGGTAGGAGGCCCCTCTGTGTGCAGACCCAGACCTGCCAGTGTCCGTGGGATCAGTCAGCACCCACTGCTAAAGGAAGGAAGGAAATCATTGCATATATCATAGATGCTTAATATCTGGGGAAGGTATTTTTGGTAGATGGGAGTCAATGATCCCCTTAAAATATGAAACAAGTAATAGATCAGGGCGGGCAGTGTTCCGTCTAATTCGGAATAGGGTATCGATCGCCCGAGGCGTTTCTACTTCTGAATACTGTGGAGAGCTAGCACCGGAATTCTGTCTCCTGATGATCGATGCAGGATAAAGTTTCATTTTGGTTGAAAATTTTACCAAAGAAAGTTAGGCTCTACATTTAGGAATTGGCCCTAAAGTCCAGGCAAAAGCACGTGAAACAGAATTAACATTTCGTTGGGAAGGGAGCACTGCATTTCTCTGCCAGTTCTTAGCTGCCAACAGGCAAAGTATGTCAGGACAAATACAGTGCCGTTCAAGCAACATGAGGGTCCATCTCCCAGACCTGCAGTCTTCTAAAACCCCAGAGGTCACATGAAGCCCGGTACGGCTGAGTGACCTGACCTTGGCTGTAATTTCTCTAACTGGAGCAGCTCTCCTGGGCTGCGCCTTCAGTCAAGGGGGCGTCTGAGACAACGGCTTACCTTCTGTTTTGTTTGCGCTTGGATTTCAACAGACGGCCGTGCATTCACATGTCTTGACTTTTGTCAGGAAGTTCTCGAACGTGCCCATTTTGGGAAGTGGTAGGCGGGAGCGGGGACTCTGTGTGTGACACGAGTGGACCTGAGCCCCTCCGTGGGCACCGACAGTGTGTGTGTCCTTCAGCCCGTCCGCATCTCGGCGTCTGCAGCCTCAGCTGCGAGCAGTGGCCTTGGCGCTGGCTTAAGTGACACTGGGTTGATCTGTTCATTTACCGGGAGTATTTCAAGAGCTCCCAGGACTGGTGGCAGCACCAGAGCCGGGCTAGGAAACAGGCAGAAGCCAGGGTGTCCACAGGGCTGGGAAGCAAGGGCCAGAGGAACTTTCCAGAAGCTGGGAGAGTCTGGCCAGGGCCACGCCCAGGACAGGTGGGTTCCAGCCGAGCCCTCCGTGCTGGAGTCAGACAGGAGCGCAGGTGTGTAGCCGTCTGGCCGCATCTGATGCCGCTCCCCGTCTACACTGGGCAGCGTGGCCAGAGCCCGGCGGAGGGGCCGCCCCCTGTATTTAGGTGTCGGGTGCCTGCAGTGGAGCCCGTAGGTTTCCCAGGACGAGGAAGAGCGGATCACCCACAAAGTGTCCAGTGCAGCGATGAAAGGAAGGGCCTCCTGGGAGTGAGAGCACAGCCCTTACGAGGGACGCTGCCCGCTGGTCATGGAGGTTAAGTGTCACGTAGGTCCAGTTTTGGTGCCGGCCTGGCTCTTCTGAGGAAAGAGCTCGAGAAATGATGATTATCCTTTTAAACCTTCCTCCTACCCTCCTGCCCCCCAGGATCACAAAGTTAAGCCAACCTGTGAACTTGGAAAATAGATTTCCTTATCCTCATGGTTTGGATTTTAAATTTTAGATTTTAATTAACCTCAGTCCTTAAAAATTACATTGACAGGAAAAAGGCTTTTGCTACCACGTCTAACTACTTGAACCATTTCTCCTAACTTTTTGTCTCTTGTGAAAAAACAGATCCTTACAGGCTCCTTTCATTCTTGATGACAACAGTTAGAAAAAATCCTGCTTGACATTTTCAGTAGACAGCAGTCTGTGGTTAGTTAGGGATGTACTGACGTCAGCAGACGCACACTTTTGAAATTGAAGCCTGTTTAGTCTGATTTGGTGTAGGTGACACTTTGAAGCAGCGGCATCACTTTGCATCGGAAGTAGCTGCTCCTGTCAGACCTGTGGCCACCACAGCTGCTTGCTGTCACCTTCTGACTTTTTCTTTCTTTAAAATTGACTCCTTTTCCTCTTTGAGTCAGTGATTCTTCTCCCTGGATGCTCTTAGAATTGAAGGAGGTCCCCAGCAGACCTCCCTAAGGAGGAGATTAATCCCCCAACCAAGGAGCTTAAGCCAAAGTCTTGGCCATGTCATGGGGGTCCTGGGGTGCTGCTTGCTGGGGTGCTGGGGGTAGGGTGGCCCCGGGTGAACCCCGTCTTCTTGGTGCAGGTTTTCTCCGGGCGGCTGTACGTTGTGTGCTGATTCTGAGTGCTTTGTCCTTTCCCTCACCTTAGACTCCCGTCTCTGGGCCTCTTATCCCCTTTAGACCCAGGTTCCATTTGCTGCTGGGCCTTCCCGCCGGAAGCCCTCAGCGTTTCCAGCTCCACGTTCCGACTCCAGACCAAGTGTTTTGTCCCAGGCGCTGGCCCCTGGATGGGTCCTTCCTTGTTTGACTGTCTGACCGCCGCCCACCCGGGAGCCGTGCCCTTGGTCTCCATCCCCACCTCGTTCACTCGCCATCAGACATAATCCAATCGACTATCAATCTACGTGTGATTTCTCCTCCACTCATCCTCTCTGCTCCCCGCTTCACTTCTGGCAGGTTGTACAGACACTTCTTACCCACCTTCCCCATGCCTGGACTTCCATTCTGCAGCAGATCCCGTCGCGCGCCTCCTGCCCCCCGTCCCTCACCCCTCCCCTTTAATCATGGCCATGCTTGCCGTGGACGGTGAGACCCCGTGTGCCATGATGTGTGAGGGCGAGACCGGACTCCCGATTCCTGCTGGCCGGCCTTGCCGTCTGCCTGCTGCCCTGGATTCATCCTCTTTGTGATCGGAAGGGTCCTGGCATAGGTTTCTGCCCCGTCAACTCCCCTCCTTGCGCTGCTTTATAGCAGCATCCCCGCAGTTTTGATATGTTATCTTTTCATGCTCATTTAGTCCAACCTCCTAATTGCCCTTTTGGTTTCTTCATTGGTTCATGGATTATCTAAAAGTGTGCTATTCTGTTTCCACATATTTGGGGGCCTTCCCAAGATCTTTCTTTTATTGATTTCTGATTTAACTCCATTTGGTACATTTTTTGCATGATCGGAATGTATTGAACTTTGATTCACGGTCTGTGTTCACTTGAAAAGAATGTGTTCTGCTGTTGGTGGTGGAGTCTTCTCTAAATATCAGTTAAGACAAGTGGGCTAACAGTGTTCTTTGAATCTTCTGTATCCAGAATAATTGTCTATGTGTTCCATCAGCACTGAGAGTGGTACTGAAAACTCTGACTGTGCTCCCGGGTAAAAGACCCTCCACTAAGGAGCCTCCACTAAGAGGAGCTCTTTTCCTTGTAATTCTGTCAGTTTTTGCTTCATGTATTTTGAAGCTCCTGTATTAGGTTAGAATAGTTATGTCATCTTGATGATTGGATCCCTTTACTGTTATGGAATGGTGTTCTTTCCTTATTTGTTTTGAAATATACTTGATATTGATATGGCCACTCCAGCTTTCTTTGGATAAGCATTAGGCTAGTATATCTTAAAACATTCTTTTCTTCGACCTGCTGGGTCTTCACATTGGAAGTGCATTTCTTACAGGTCGTATTCAGTTTGTCTTACTCTTTTATCCAATCTGATGATGACCTCTGGCTTTTAATTGGTATCTTTAGACCATTTACACCTAATGTGGTTATTGATATGGTTGTGTTTAAGACTCTCACTTTGCCTGTTTGTTTTCCATTTGTCCATCTGTTACTCGTTTTTTTTCTTGCCTTCTTTTGGCTCAATTGGACACTTTTTGTATTTCTATTTTATAACTCTTTTTTTCTGGATTCTAGGTGTAACACCTTGTTTTATTAATTTCACAGTGTATACTTTAACTTATGCCAGCCCACCTTCAAGTGATATTACCCCACTTTGTCTACAGTAAGAACCTTACAGGTAAGTAGAAGTTCACCTCCATTTCTCCTCTCCAGGTCTTTAAGCTATGATTATGGGGTATTTTACTTTTCCATATGCTATAAATTCACATTATGTTATTATTAATTTCGTTCAAACGTTACCTCTTAAGCAGATTTAAACAATAACAGAAAAATCTTATATATTTGCCATGCAATTCCTCACCAAACCTCTTGAGCCTTGATCTTCTTACCTCTAAAACTGGGTTTTTGAATGATATGATCTCTGTGGTTCTAGAATAGCTTTCTTCTCCACTAAGAGGATTGCTATAGTGTTGAATTCTGTGTGCAGGTGCACATGTGGGTGTGGTATTTTTTGTATCTGTGTATATATATTCTTTATTCCCCATACCTTATATATACATGTATAATTATATACAATATACAGTAAACCAATCTTAATGATTACCCTATGTACTGGATAGGTCACTGAGGATTACAGGGGTAAGTTGACCAAGGTCTGATATCCAGTGAGTGACAGAGCCAGTGTCAAGCCCATCTTTGTCTGGATTCAAACCCATGGGGCATCAACTCTCAGTTCTGATTTTGCCTCTGATGCCACTTGTGTTTTCCTGTCAAGTTGCTGCCAGCCTCCCTGTGCACTGGGCTAAAATGGATGTCATTTAGAGTTTCTCTTCTTGGCCACATGCCCAAGCCTAATTTCTTATTTGTAGCCAAAGACAAAATGGTTTGAGTTCAATTTAAACATTTCCTTTTATTTATTAGATAGGTACTGTGTAATATCACTATTATAAGTGCTTTATTTATTTAATCACCACATCCTAGAGAAGTGGGTACTTAATTATCCTCATCTTACAGATAGGGAAACGAAGGCATGAGGAGGTTAACATACTTGACCAATCCTTACTGTTGGCAAGTGGATATGCTGAGATTGGCTTCCCATTGAACTGGCTTCAGGTCCCACCTTCTGAAGCACTGTGCCCGCCTGCACACCCAATGAGCTGTGTAAGAACAGGAGAGAGAAATCCTAAGTGCCCCCAGTGAGGACCGGAAGGCTTCTAGGAGAAAAGAGGCTTGAAAGGCAAAGGATTTTAAGAGGCAGGAACAAGAGTGGAGACCACCTCTTACTCATGGAGACACGGGCACCAGCAGTATGTTCTCCATCTTAGATCACCTGACTAGAGATGAATTCTAAATCAAGATTTCAAAAAAGTTGCTTGTTTCCATTCTATGAGAGGCAATATATATTCTATTAATGTGGCATTAATGCTTTTTTTAGCCATCAAGTGCTTTCAAACATGTGTTTTCATATACAGTGTTCTAGTTCTGAAGAGTATTTTATTCCCAGACACTTCCTGACTTTCCCATCATGCCCACATCATAAAAGTTAATTTCACTTCTAAAGAATCTACAGTATCTCCCTTTTGGAAAATGTTCTGCAGATTCTAGCAAAGTCAACAGCCAAACCATAAATTTAAATGTAGTATAGACTTGAGGAGTAGGAAGCCTGCTACTGTCACATTGCTTATTTTATTTATTTTATTTTTTAAAAATTTATTATTAATTTATTTATTTTATTCATTTTTGGCCGCATCAGATCTTTGTTGCGGCACGCGGGGTCTTCATTGAAGCATGTGGGATCTTTTATTGTGGTGCACCGGCTCTTTCTTGTGGCACGCAGGCTTCTCTCTAGTTGTGGCGTGTGGGTTTTCTCTTCTCTAGTTGTGGTGCGCAGGCTCCAGGGTGCATGGGCTCTGTAGTTGCGGTGCATGGGTTCAAGAGCTTGTGGGCTTTGTACTTTGTGGCACACAGGCTCTAGTTGAGGCACGCGAGCTCAGTAGTTGTGGAGCGTGGGCTTAGTTGCCCCACAGCATGTGGAATCTTGGTTCCCTGACCAGGGATCGAACCCACGTCCCCTGCATTGGAAGGCGGATTCTTTACCACTGGACCACTAGGGAAGTCCCTGCATTGTTTATTTTAATATTCAAGCAATTTTCTATGATGGCCAAAAAAATGTACCACAAATTGATCTTTCACTGTAATGTAGGCATAATCTGTCAGGATGATTATTTAAGATGAAACAAATAAGGTATTGACTTCACGATTTCTGGTTGCTGATGGAATTTCTGCAACAGAAGAGGAAGGAAACTCAACGCTAAAACTAGTAGGGAATTATTGTTTGTGCTGGAAACCACCCAAGTCGACGAGGCTGTAAGAGCCACATGGACAGGGTGTCGTGTTGCACAGCACGAGACAGAGGATTTTCAGCTTGAACCGTTAGTAGCAGAATTTATTCCAGGACTCAAATGTGAACGACTTACCTCTCGCCAACAGTAGTCAACTGAAGTCTGTTTTTTGCTATAGATTTATGGCTCATGTGTTCTGGAGAAGTACTGGATCTATTTTAGCTGAGCAACAAGTACTCGGGTTGGAAAATCATGGTATATAAGATGTACTTGCATAAAAATCTCCTAGAGTGTTTCTAAAAAAAGTAGGGATATTTGTGTCCTATCCCAGATGTGCTATTTCCATAGATCCATGCAAGAGGCTGGGCATTTGAATTTTTCTCCAGACATCAGCATTTTGTTGCAGCTGGGCATCAGATCCTACTCTGAGAGCTTCCTTATTAAGTTACCTAGATGGTGGTGCAAGGCTGTCCACCAGATGCATTGTCTTCCTGATTGACCGCCAGTACTCAGCTGTCCAAACTCTGGGTTTCAACCCCTGACTTATACCCATTTTTCTAGGAAGACGCACATCCACCATTCGATAGCAAGAATCCACATGGATCTGAGCCCAGGGCTGTTCTTGAGCTCAGTGGTCTGGGTTTGCCAGGCTCCGTCTCCAGCCTGGCCAATGACAACATGGGCGTAATTACCTGCATGAAATCCGTGGTGCCCGAGGCCAGTAGGTTACACATTGGACTGACCTGTTAAAATAACAAAGAGAAAGTTCTAAATTCAGATATGATCCAAATCACTAATTAATATACTTTAAATGCAGATTACTTCAATGAGAAAAGCATTTTATATCCAGAAGCCATCATTCGTTTGTAGGAAATGGAAAAGTCAAGGGGAACGTTGGATTTAGATCAATTTCTGATGAAACGCAGGTCACACTTGCTTGTTTGAACCCAGAAAATATTAAATCACGTGGGGAAATACGATGACATTATTTACTCAATACTCACGGTTTTTAGAAATCATAAAATACTATAAATTTGAAAGGGTTTTATAGACATTAAAGTTTCTGTGAACACTGAAAAATATGTCTGTGCATTTTTACACTATAGTCAATGTATTTTTTAAGTCTAAAGTATTGTACAGTGTAGAAAATTACAATGAAGTCAGTCATTTTTGCTTCTAACCCTCCTTTCTGACCATTTTTTTACATATGTGGAGGGGAAAGCAAGATGTTTTTCTACATTTTGATATTTTTAATCAAAATGAAATAAATACCGTATGCTAACACATATATATGGAATTTAAGAAAAAAAAATATCATGAAGAACCTAGGGGTAAGACAGGAATAAAGACACAGACCTACTAGAGAATGGACTTGAGGATATGGGGAGGGGGAAGGGTAAGCTGTGACAAAGCCAGAGAGAGGCATGGACATATATACACTACCAAACATAAAATAGAGAGCTAGTGGGAAGCAGCCGCATAGCACAGGGAGATCAGCTCGGTGCTTTGTGACCACCTGGAGGGGTGGGGTAGGGAAGGTGGGAGGGAGGGAGACGCAAGAGGGAAGAGATATGGGGACATATGTATATGTATAACTGATTCACTTTGTTACAAAGCAGAAACTAACACACCATTGTAAAGCAATTATACTCCAATAAAGATGTAAAAAAAAAAAAAAGAAAGAAATACTTTAAAAATAAGAGATAAAAAGGAAAGATTGAAGGTAAAAGAGGACGAAGTTTTGAACGTTTATCCACAGTAGTGTTAAAATAAGCGTGTGTGGTGAATCACGCAGGATGACGCCTCTCTTTCTGTAAGAGGTGTGATTATCCCCCAGAGCTTGGGGCACAGCTCATTGGGGTGTGGGCAGATCCACACACCTGTGTGATGCTCACCCTCCAGATACACAACACCTTGCACCCCAGGATCTTCCACACCCTTCCCACCCACCCTCCTGTCCACACTGCGGGGTGAAAAGTGTTCAAACATCATCTCAGAGGCTGGTTTGTCTTCTTGGATCTTCACGTGGATGGAGACCTCAGCTCTGCTCAGCGATTTTGAGATGTGTGCAGGTTGACACCTGCGCCATGGTTCCTAACTTCATGTGGTGGAGAAGGGTTCCAGTGCACGCGTGCAGCAGGGGCTAACGGTTTCTCAGTTGGGGAACTTCTGATATTTCCAGTTTCTGGTGATTGTAAATATGATTATGAAAATTCTTATAACAAATTCTTGTGTGGCATGTAGTGTGTAACCTCGGGTGATGGGGTGTGCAGGCTTCAATTTAAAGTAACTGCCGTTAGCTTCCAAAGTGGCCACGCGTTTACAGCCCCACCGGCACTGCAGCAGGGCCCCAGGAGTTCCGCATTCTCAGCTGCATTTGGCTTTGTTAGTGTTTTTAATTTTAGCTATTATGGTATTTTTATTGTGGTTTTAATTCGCATTTTAAAAATAATGAGTGGTACTGAGCACTTTATTATATGTTTATAGGCCTATTATTATTATTATTGATGAGTTGTAGAATTTTTAAAAAGTGTATTCTGGGTACCATCACATGTCAGATGTACGAATAGTGACTATTTCCCCCTAATCTATTGGTTGTCTATTTATAATGTATCCTCTAATGAAAATAAGTTTTACATTTTTATGAATTCCAACTTCTAGTTTATGCTTAGTGTTTTCTGTGGCCTAAGACAGCTTTGCCAGCCCAAAGGCAGTGAAGATATTCTCATTTTCTTCTAGAAAATTTACAGTTTTTACTTATACTCAGGTCTGCGACCCACTGAGTTAGCTTCCATTGCTGCCCGGCAGTGCTGGCAGAAACAGCACACGTTTATTATCTCGCACTTTCTGTGCTCCAGCAGTCTGGGCACGGCCAGCTGGTTCTCCCCCCAGGGTCTCTCAGGGCCGGGGCCGTGTTGTCATCTGAGGCTTCAGGCCCCCTCGGGTCGTTGGAAGGTTTTAGACCTTTGTAGTTGAAGGACCGATAGCCCCAACCTCTGGCAGCTACAGTCCAGTCGGAAGCCGCCCTCAGCTCCTAGAGCCCTGCAGTGCCCCCGGCAAGGCCACCTGCTTTCTCAGTCAGCAAGGAGAGACTCCAGCATGAAGCTACGTCCCATCCCATCTGTTCTGTCGTGCAGGCTGGGAGCAAGGCTCAGGCCACCTACTCTCGAGGGGGGAGGCGTGTCCCCGGGTGAGAGCACTGGGAAGCCGTGTCGCCTTCACACCGTCTTGGATGAGCTTGTGGGCGTGGGGAAGCGGGGAGAGCAGAGTCGCTCTGTCCAGGACGAGGATCCTTTGATCCAGCAGACAGTCCTTAAGAATGTTTTCATCTTCCGTTGGATTTCGTTAGTGTCTTTGTTGAACATCGATTGACTCTCTAAGTGTGGGTAAAATGGCTTGCTTAATACCTAATCTTTTTGTAATTTGGGAAGATATTTAAGTTTATTAACTTGGTTTTACTCGCAATGGTATGGTTGTTGTTGTAATTGTCTAGCAGAGAAAATTGCTGCCTCTTCTAATCATGGCTCTACGTATTTTTGCCATAAGCATCTTTGCTCTTAGCGTTTTTGCTGCAAACATTTTCGCTGCATAACTGACTGGCTGTAAGGCAATTTTGCCATAAAAGATAAAATAACCAAAAATTAAAAGAGGCACATTTAAAAGTACATAATAAATGAATAGCAAAATTAAAAAGACTTTATTATGAAATACAAAACATTTGAATAATATAAAATGTGTGTAGATTCATGGCGATCCTGTGCTAATAACCGATTTTATTTTGTGGGTTGTACCCAAGCACCTGCCTTCCAGGTCTTTCCTTCATAGCATTTTATACTTTTTTTTGTTTGATTCATCTTCTCATTCAGCATTGCACTTTTTCTTTTTTTGCTAATATTTTTTTCTTCATTAAGAGAGGTACCAGCTTCCAAATACTGGGATGGTGTTTGTAACTGAGCTCTGCATCATGTCCTGAGGGCTCTACCCTGCTGTGTCCTCTGGGTACACTGTCACCTGTCCCATGTCCGTGTGACAGCTCTGCACCTTCACATCACCAAAGAATTTGCAAACTGATGTGCTAATCATTTTCTGGTAGAGTATGCAGTATGGCTTTACACTGTCTCATTTCACTCTTCCAGTAAGTTTTATCCCCATATTTTCTATCAAGTTGATATGCATGATTATAATCATCCACTGTTTTAAGGCCGCCACATACATTTGTCACTGTGTAGACCGTGAGGGCTTCGACTTAAGTCATATGAGAATGGGAACACCGCATCGATGGAGAAACGAAACCAAAGCATCAAACAAACTGTCAGCCAGCTCTTTAATCTTTCACTGCAGAATTGCCTTGTGGCCCGTTAGTCACGTGGTGAAACCTCTGTGGCCAAGGTGCTTATGGGGAAAATTCTGGACACGCCTAATAACACTTCTAAAATGTTTTACAGCCTTGTGATTCCATTATAAAACTGAGCGCTCAGTGTCATTCTGGAAAATAACTCAATATAATATTGTCATTGACCTCATGGTAATTATATGTAATGTGACCTCATGTAATGTGATCTCATGGTCACAGTTTCGCTTAATTACTGTATAATTTTCCCTCTAGGGTTTTAGTGAAAAAATGTAAATGAAAATTTAAGTCCTCCAGGATTTCATCCAAACTCCCTGGCTTGGTCAATGGGGTCTTAGCCAGCCCACTGCCCAGCTTTGTCACCCCACACTGTGTACTGCAAGTCCCGTGCTGGCCTGGGGACCACTCCTGTCCTCGTCCTGCCCCTCAGGGCAGATGCCCGCCTACCCCGGAGGCCTCCTCTAAATGCTGTCTTCTGTGACATTTCCCCTGAAATAAAGTCGGCTTCCTATCTTGGCACTTCAATAACAGGTTTTAGATACGGATGTAAAGAGCACATAGGGTGTTCCATTCTTAAATTATCAATTTATGTGTCACCTTCTCCACTAGAATTTGAGTTCCTCGGGAGGATAGGTTTTCATCTTCATTTTTATCTTTATTCCTGAGACTCGGGCCCATCACCAGCAGAGCAGCGGCTTACTGACTCTGGAAGAAGTGCATTGGCCGTGTGTTATGTGTTACGATAGCATCGTTACTTCTGACAACTTTGCTCACTTCCATATTGTCTCGGAATTACACTGCTTTTCCTCTGCAGGTATTTCCCTCATGTGGAGGCAACGATGCGCATCTACAACGCAGAATTCCAGGAAACTAAGCTATGCAGCCGTTCTACTTTGAAAGCATTTAAAGTGGTGAATTAGGTGTTAGAAACAGAGTGAGTTTTATGTGTAAAATGTAGGCTGTAATGTAACCAGAGGGTCTCTCACTGTACCAGCGTGGAAAGGGCAGCCGCGTCCACCGCTGACTAAATCGGAGGCTGGTGGCACCGCAGCCCTGGGAGTGAGATGCTAGGGTCTGGATGGAAAAGGGGCTGCACAAGGGACATCTATTTTGTGGCTTTAAAAGTTTGAGATCTGGGATCCTAAGATGTTTATATTTTCTAAGGATTCACTGCTTCAGTATTTTTATTTGGGTACACCCGTGCTATTTCAGTATTTAAAACTGCATTTTCCCAGTAATGACATATAAAAATATGAGGGTCATAAAGCAGGGCCACTTATAATGGCGCATCAGTGATTTTCTGCAAACAGCCGCGGGGCACGTGCAGCTCTTCTTCACATCGTCTTGATCAGAGGAACTTCCGGCGTTAATTGCGCTCCCCGCCCCCCTTCCTGCACAGGCCCATCAAGTTTCCGTCAGGAGGCTGTGTACATCTGTGCCCGTCTGCCAAGCCACCAAGTTCTTCCAGATCCTGAGGCTGAGGGAGCCTGTGGGCCGGGATGTGTAAACCAGCCCACAGTTCTAGGCTTAGAAACGCGGGTCAGTATCAAATTTCCACGATTGCCTTAACTGGGAAGGAAAAGTCCCGTGTGGTTCGTTCTTTGCTGGTTCAGATAATTATGACTTGTTTGTCAGTCTTTTTGCTCACGTTAGATTTTAACAGAACTGGAACACTGCTCTGTAGAGCTGACAGTGACTGAGAGATTATAAAGAACCATCTCTTCATTTTCCATTTTTGATAGCCACCCCACCCCACATTTAGAAGAGTCAGGGCCATAGAGCTAAGGTGTGGCAAAGCGCAGCAGGAAATCCAGGCTGTGGCCCTCCCTCCCCTCACTCCCTTCCGTACCCCAACTCAGCCCTGACACGTTAGCAGACACCCTGTGGCTTGTGCTCCACGTTCATGGAAACAGCTTTCATTTTTCTTTTCACTTTTCTAGGACCTTGAGAAATCATCCTTATGCTTCCATAGCAAGTTATCATGTTCACATAAAATAAATATCTTTTTAACCTTCAAAGTCATCCTAGAAAGGTGTCATCATTTCTTATAGAAAAATAAACAATTACAGCGAGGTTGACATGGACCCAGGGTCACACAGTGGCTGGGAAACAGTTTTGAAGCAGAAATCCCATATCCAAAACCAGAGACTTCCCACGATAGCATAGCTGATCTGCTTTTTTCTGCCTTTCCATCGTATTGCATTTATCCTTTTGTGACCATTCATTCCTAATGTTTTCGGATAATAGCATTTTGTTAAAACAGCAAGTGCTTTCTATTGACTGTAAGCTTCATGACTACCGGTGAAGGTGCGGGGCTGCCTCTGTGACTCTTCCCCAGCTGTACTGAGGTGTAATTGACACATAGCACTGTGCAGGCTTAGCGCGCTGACGTGACATATGTTCCAAAGTGATTACTGCTGTAGTATGAGCTAATGTCTGCATCATGTCACATATTTACCATCTTTGTAAGGTGAGAATATTTAAGGTCTACAATGAATTCCTAATTTCTATTCTCAGGTACATTATAAAGATTCAAGAAAACTTTGGCAGAGACTATTGTAATATTGTTCTTTCTAAAAAAAAAAGGCACCAGCACTTCCTTCTGACATTTGTACGATAAAGGGAAGAAGGGCTTAGTCTGCAGGGGGACAGAGCATGGAGGTGGGAGGGGGCGAGGCTGGAGGCCCTCGGGACGGACGGGTGTTGACTGGGCCACCTGCCGCAGGCCAGGAGCTGAGCCCATGGAGCCGGCCCAACGGAGAACGGCCGTCCTGCGCACGCAGAGCAGCTGCGTCTGGACGCGGCCGTGGGCAGTTGTCACATGGACTCCACTCGCCTCCCGGTCCGGGTCACAAGCCCCGCCGACTCCACCCAAGGGACACACGGAGCGCCTCAAGCACCTGGGCGTCGGCTCCCTGGAGCCCAGGCTCCCGCGGATGACCCGAGGCCTCAGGGAAGGGGGCCATTTTAGCCTTACTGGAGAGACAGAGGTCTTTTAAAATAGTTAAAAACTCCCAATACGCAGAGAAATGCAGATTAATTATTTTTACATACGTGGTGATAAAAATTCAACTAACAATGTTTAGACGTAAGTAGTAGAGAAAGTGACGTGTGACTATAACGTCAGAGAGGTTCCAGGGCAGCCGTTTATTCACCAGAGTGGGTCACCCTGTGTGACCTTGAGGGAGTCACATGACCTCTTTTATTGCTAGTTTCCTCAACAGCACACTGTTGAAGTGTTTATTCTACAGATATTAATGAAGCACCTACTGTGGGGCGTAGGACTGTTCAGAATAGACGTCACCCGTCCACACAATCCAGGTGCACAGGTACAGTGACTCCCACAGGTCCTGGGTGGGTTTTGCGGGTGTGAGTGAGGCAGACCGAGGCTCACGATGACGGGAAGGATAAGCCAGAGACAGAGTCGCTGAAGGCAACGATGAGGAGAGGCTAACCTCCATGTTAGGGAAGCGGTTGGCAGATCGAACCACGTCCTGTGGGCGCAGAGCAGCCGTGGTGCAGAGCGGCAGAGTTGGCAGCCCTGCCTCGGTCCTATCTCTCCTTACCGGGCTTTACAGAAGCCTCGTCCCCATGGTAAGAGACCCACGCAGGCTGCTGAGTCAAGATAAAGATGTGGGGAGGCAGTGGACACAGGAGACGGAGGGGGAGTGGATGGTCAATCAGGAGAGAGAATGAGGGGACACAGGCTGGCCAGGTGCAGGGGAGCAGGTGCGGGGGGGGAGGGGGAGGGGACACAGGCCCCCCAGGTGCAGGGGGTGGAGGGGGAGGGGACACAGGCCGGCCAGGTGCAGGGGAGCAGGTGCAGGAGGTGCGGAGGGGACACATCCTATGAAACATGAAGCAACTGATTTGAGAAAACGCTCCTATTGTCCCCTTTTCAAGATTTAGTGGAACTTCGTGAAATCCCCAAAGCGAAGGGGGTCAATGTGAGTTTGGATGTGTTTTCCAGCTTTTCAGGAGAGCTGAGGAGACATGGGTGCATTCCGCCCTATGCTCAAGACCCCTGAAGTTTTCTCATGTGAAAAGGGACACAGCCTCAAAGTTCTGAGTGGGAGTGGAGGCACGTGGATTCCTGAGGCCTGAAGTTGCTTCATGTTTCATAGGATGTGTCTGAACTACAAGGGAAAGGGACAGTCTGCTCGTGTGGGCGTGTAGTGAGCTAGGTTGTCAGGGAGGGCGATTCCTCCCACTTTGTCCTCTGTCAAGATTGTCTTAGTTATTCTAGGGCATGAGCCCTTCCACATAAATTTTAGAATAAGCTTGTGTTTGAATAAAAAAGTCCTAGTTGGGGTTTTGATGGGAATTGCATTAAAACTATAGATCAATTTGGGGAGGATTGACATTTTTAGTTCACCCATGAACATGGTTTGTCTTTCTGTTTATTTTTGATTTGCTTTTGTCAGTATAATTTTCACCTTACATATACTGTATATGTTTTTAAAAGTTGTGTCTAATATATCATTTTCTTATTTATTTGTGTAATTATTTATTTATTTAGTTTTGGCTGCATTGGGTCTTCGTTGCTGCGCGCAGGCTTTTCTCTAGTTGTAGTGAGCGGGGGCTACTCTTCATTGCAGTGCACGATCTTCTCATTGCGGTGGCTTCTGTTGTTGTGGAGCACGGGCTCTAGGCACATGGGCTTCAGTAGTTGTGGCACGTGGGCTCAGTAGTTGTGGCTCGCGGGCTCTAGAGCACAGGCTCGGTAGTTGTGGCATGCGGGCTCAGTGGTTGTGGCAAACGGGCTTAGTTGCTCCACGGCATGTGGGATCTTCCAGAGCAGGGCTCGAACACATGTCCCCTGCATTGGCAGGCAGATTCTTAACCACTGCGCTACCAGGGAAGTCCTATAATTTTCTTTAGAGTAGTTGTAAATGATACTGTGTTTTTAACAGTGGTTTCCATAAGGTCATTGTTAGTATATAGAAATGAGATTGAGTTTTGTGGTGATAGTGTATCTCGTGACTTTGATGAATTTACTTATTAGTTCTAGGAGTTTGTTGTTGTGTGTGTGTGTGTGTGTGTGTGTGTGTGTGTTTGGTAGATTCCTTGGGGTTTTCTAGGTAGACAGTCATCTGCACATAGGGATAGTTTGTCGCTCCAGCATGTGCGTACTTTACGTCTTATTCTTGCCCTTCTGTAACCGCTGGAGCTTCTGGTGGGAGCAGGCTTTCTGTCATTGTTCCCAGAGTTGGGGGAAAGCATTCAACTTTCATCAGTACGTAGGATGTTTGCTGTAAGCATTTTCCTCATGGTCTTTATCAAGTTGAGGTAATTTTCCTCTTTGATTGGTGAGAGCTTTTTATCATAAATGTGTGTTGGTTTTTGTCAAATGCTTTTTCTGTATCAGTTGGTATCATCTAACTTTTCTTTAGCTTGTTGATATGGTTGATTGTGATATTTTGATTTTGTATAATGTAATGTGTCAGTATTTGAAGATCTGCATAGCTCAGTGAACTGATGTTTCCACATGATTAATGCATGGTGTTACAAAACCATGCATTGGTAAAGATCCATTCATTCAAAGTGGAAGATAGGCCAATAGATTTTAATTCTTAAGGTTACAAAAAGTTTGCGGATATGGCTTCAGATTCTACAATTCACATAGCCTTTAAGAAACATGCACTCGTCATATTTTGGAGTAGTATCGAAGAAGATTATTCACGATTATCTGAAAGAACTATTAAAAATACTTCTTCCTTCCCCAACACATATCTTCAACCAAAACAACATATTGCAGCAATTTGAATGCAAAAGCAAGTATGAGAATCAGCTGTATTATTTTAGGATAGACATTAAGGAGATTTGAAAAATATAAAACCATGCCACTCATTTCACTAAATTTATTTTTGTTTTAGAATATATAGTTAATTTTCCAAAATAGATTATTTATGTTGAAACATAATGGATTTATTATTGTTAACTTAAATGAATTCAAAAGTAAATGAAAAATTCTTAGTTTTAATTTACAATTTTCTAAATATTGGTAGATGTAAACTACATAAACAAAAGCTCTTTGAGGTCCTCAATAATTTTTAAGAGTTTGAAGGGGTATTGAGACCAAAAAGTTTAGGAAATATTGCCCTATGATAGGATTACTCTGGCTTTAAATAATTTCTTGGATTCATTTTAGTAAGATATTTTTCTAAAACCTTGCCCATTTGCTAAGATTTAAAATTTATTGGCATGAAATTATTTATCGTATCCTGTATCATTTTTATTATTTGATTTTTATTGTAATTTTAAAATGTTGATACTGCTCGAAACTTATAGAAAAATTGTAAGAATAATACATGGACATACTATATAGTTTTTACCCAGATTAAAGAATAATTTTATTTTTGTTTTATACTGTTTTTAATTGATTTATTGTTTATTCATGTCCCTTCTTTCTTACTCTCTCTACATGTAGCTATTTGCACTTGAAATAAGGCTAGTTCAAATTGAGATGATCTGTAAGTCTAAACTACACAACAGCTTTTGAAAACGTGGTACAAAAAATATAAACTTTCTCATTAAAAAGTTTTATATTGATTATGTGCTGAAATAATATTTTTGTATACTGCATTAAAGCAAATATCAAAATTAAATCATTTATTTTGATTTTTAAAATGTGGCCACCAGAAAATTTAGAGTTATACATATGGCTTGCGTAATATTTCTATTGAATTACATCCATATAAATTTATTTTTCAAAACCATTGAGGGTAAGTTGGAGACATAATAGCCTTTGTGCCAAAGCACATTATCATGCCTTTCCTAAGAACAATGACATCCTCTTACATAAATACACACAGTTACCAAAGCCAGGAAATGTGACATTAATACATAGTGTACCATCATCTATTGGTCTAATCCACAGTTCATTTCCAATTAACATTTAAACATTTTTAAACTATCTTCCCGTTCCAAGATGAGGCATTTCACGTTAAGGATCATGTCTTCTAGTCTCCTCTAACTTGGAAGAGGCTTTCTTTGTCTTGACCTTGACTTTTTGAAGAGCACAGGTCAATTCTTTTGCAAAATTTCTTCCTTATGATTAGATGCTTGTTTTGTCAGGAGTGATGTGTTCTTATTGTAGCAACACGAGATTGGTTTGTTTTGATGATCTTGTTTATGTTCATAACTTGGTTAATATTCTTTGCATCAGGTTTCTCTATTATAAAGTCAGTATTTTTCCTTTTATAATTAATAAACATTTTTGGGGTGGATACCTTGTAATTATATAAATATTCATTTGTCATCAAACTTTTACCTACTAATTATAACATCCATTGATGAACTTTGCCATTTAGGAGCATAGATTTTTACTTCCTTTCTTTAAACTCATTTGTTTTCTAATAAATTATGGGAAATATGAAACGGTACAGATTAAAAGTGTTATCCTCAGGATTTCTGCAAATGTCTAAAAGTTATACCCCTTTTCTACGTAAAGTTTTGAGCCAGTAGCAGTGAAGTTATTTAACAGCTTGTTTATCTTCATGAATCATAAAACTGTCCCTTTCATTTATTATTTTTTTCCTGTTTATTTGGAAGAGGAGAAAGCCTAGAAATGGTCAATCATTAAGAAAAAAAATCAATCTTTGTTAACTGGCCTTTAAGATTTATCATTAGTTATTGCATTCAAATTTTTTAAAGTCTCAAGATATTTGTCTGATTTGTGTCCTTGCAGACACACCTGTCGGGTAAGTGTCAACACAAATAAACACCTTTTCTTTTCCTGTTGCTGGGTCGGCTCATGGCTGCATTCGCGGGGCACTTTTGCTAAAAACTTTCCAGTCATCTCCTGGTTAGATGAAGCTTATCTTTGACTACATTCCTCAGAAGGGCTCATGGTGACAGAACACCCCAGTTCTTGCATGTTTAACCCTGTTTTCTGTGCCTGGTGCACAGGTTCTCTTACTGAACTTTTGCAAATGGTGCTCCATTGTTTTGTACGTGGTTGTTTTTAGAAGCTAGATGTCTGTCTGATTCCTCGAGGCCTTGAGGGTGTTGCCCTTCAGCTTTGAAGCCTGAGGTTTTACTGGCACACATCTCAGGGGCCGTTGTTCCCATCAGTTCCCTGTCAGGCCAGCGCTCTCCACATGTGGGTGGAGGGACTCCTTTCCTCCCCTGGGAAGTCTCCCTAGATGACAGTTTTACATGTTTACCCCATCCCATTCCTCGGGTTCTGGTTGCTCAAGATGTCTTTTATCTGCCTTTCATCCCACTTTATTCCATTTTCATTCTTAACCCTTTTACTTCTTTTTACACCATTTCCATTTCTTTTGGTTGTTTTCTTGCCTTTCTTCAATGCTCTTAATTACATTTTTTTAAAAACATCTTTATTGGAGTATAATTACTTTACAATGTTGTGTTAGTTTCTGCTATATCACAAAGTGAATCAGCTATACATATACATATACATCTCCATATCCCCTCCCTCTTGAGCCTCCCTCCCACCCTCCCTATCCCACCCCTCTAGGTGGACACAAATCACCGAGCTGATCTCCCTGTGCTATGCGGCTGCTTCCCACTAGCTATCTATTTTACATTTGGTAGTGTATATATGTCCATGCCACTCTCTCACTTTGTCCCAGCTTACCCTTCCCCCTCCCTGTGTCCTCAAGTTCATTCTCTAAGTCTGCATCTTTATTCCTGTCCTGCCCCTAGGTTCTTCAGAACCATTTTTTGTTTTTTCTAGATTACATATATATGTGTTAGCATACGGTATTTGTTTTTCTCTTTCTAATTTTACTCTGTATGACAGACTCTAGGTCCACCCACCTCACTACAAATAACTGAATTTTATTTCTTTTTATGGCTGAGTAATATTCCATTGTATATATGTGCCACATCTTCTTTATCCATTCATCTGTCGATGGACACTTCGGTTGCTTCCATGTCCTGGCTATTGTAAACAGTGCTGCAGTGAACATTGTGGTACCTGACTCTTTCTGAATTATGGTTTTCTCAGGGTATATGCCCAGTACTGGGATTGCTGGGTCGTAGGGTAGTTCTATTTTTTAGTTTTTTAAGGAACCTCCATACTGTTCTCTATAGTGGCTGTATCAATTTACATTCCCACCCATTGCAAGAGGGTTCCCTTTTCTCCACACCATCTCTAGCATTTATTGTTTGTAGATTTTTTGATGATGGCCATTCTGACCGTTGTGAGGTAATACCTCAGTGTAGTTTTGATTTGCATTTCTCTAATGATTAGTGATGATGGGCACCCTTTCATGTGTTTGTTGGCAATCCATATATCTTCTTTGCAGAATGTCTATTTAGGTCATCTGCCCATTTTTGGAATGGGTTGTTTGTTTTTTAAATATTGAGCCGCACGAGCTGTTTATATATTTTGGAGATTAATCCTTTGTCCATTGATTCATTTGCAAGTATTTTCTCCCATTCTGAGGGTTGTCTTTTCATCTTGTTTATGGTTCCCTTTGCTGTGCAAAAGCTTTCAAGTTTCATTAGATCCCATTTGTTTGTTTTTGTTTTTATGTCCATTTCTCTGGGAGGTGGGTCAAAAAGCATCTTGCTGTGATTTATGTTATAGAGTGTTCTGCCTATGTTTTCCTCTAAGAGCTTTATAGTGTCTGGCCTTACATTTAGGTCTTTAGTCTATTTTGAGTTTATTTTTGTGTATGGTGTTAGGGAGTGTTGTAATTTCATTCTTTTACATGTAGCTGTACAGTTTTCCCAGCACCACTTATTGAAGAGGCTGTCTTTTCTCCGTTGTGTATTCTTGCCTCCTTTATCAAAGGTAAGGTAACCATATGTGTGTAGGTTTATCTCTGGGCTTTCTATCCTGTTCCACTGATCTATATTTCTGGTTTTGTGCCAGTACCATACTGTGTTGATTACTGTAGCTTTGTAGTATAGTCTGAAGTCCGGGAGCCTGATTCCTCCAGCTCTGTTTTTCTTGCTCAAGATTGCCTTGGCTATTCGGGATCTTTTGTGTTTCCATACAAATTGTGCAACTTTTTGTTCTAGTTCTGTGAAAAATGCCATTGGTAGTTTGATACAGATTGCATTGAATCGGGAGATTGCTTTGGATAGTATAGTAATTTTCAGAATGTTGATTCTTCCAATCCAAGAACATGGTATATCTCTCCATCTGTTTGTATCATCTTTAATTTCTTTCATCAGTGTCTTATAGGTTTCTGCATACAGGTCTTTTGTCTCCTTAGGTAGGTTTATTCCTAGGTATTTTATTCTTTTTGTTGCAATGGTAAATGGGAGTGTTTCCTTAATTTCTCTTTCAGATTTTTCATCATTAGTGTACAGGAATGCAAGAGATTTCTGTGCATTAATTTTGTATCCTGCTACTTTACCAAATTCATGGATTAGCTCTAGTAGTTTTCTGGTAGCATCTTTATGATTCTCTATATATAGTATCATGTCATCTGCAAACAGTGACAGTTTTACTTCTTCTTTTCTGATTTTGATTCCTTTTATTTCTTTTTCTTCTCTGATTGCTGTGGCTAAAACTTCCCAAACTATGTTGAATAAGAGTGGTGAGAGTGGGCAACCTTGTCTTGCTCCTGATCTTAGTGGAAATGGTTTCAGTTTTTCACCATTGAGAATGATGTTGGCTGTGGGTTTGTCATATATGGCCTTTATTCTGTTGAGGTAAATTCCCTCTATGTTAATTGCATTTTTATTTGAGTCTGTTCTTCCTTGTTCACCTTGTAATTTATCCTACTTTCTGAGGGAGACTCATGTAGACAGCAAGCAATCAACTGAATTGCAGGCTAGATACAGTCATTTTCAGTAACACATAGGTATGAAGTTCACTCCAAGACACTCTTTCTGAGGAAAGAAATTTACTTGAGCAAATATTCCAATAAATTGAGGGTTGGGAAAAAAGGGAAGCCTTGAGATCCAGAACGTGATTAATCCAACCCAAGATGTAATGAAGGGAATCCCCAGACTTCAGCTGTGCATCAGGTTTAGAAAGCACTAGGTCCAGATTCCTGCATGTGGATGGAGGGTTCTGGGGAAATCTCCAGGAAGAAAGGGGCTCCAGGCAGTAAACAGTGATATTGAAAAATAGAACATCTTCAAGATATGATGAAAGTTTTTTAATTAATAAAAAATAAGAAGAAAATTAGAGAGTTTAAGAAAATGAAACAAAGCATTTATGGTCCTGGTATGAAAGAAATTAAAATGAGTTTAAGCATCATGATTCTTAGCAATTTATGTAATGTGAGAGTGTGTATTTGATTAAGCTTGATTCTAGGAATATTTTGCTTCTGATGCCTGAATAGTTGTCCTGTGGGGTCTTGGAGAAGGAGTGTTACTTGGCTGAATGATTAAAGATATTTACACAAGTATCATAAGGTAAGTGCTGGTTATGATTTTGAATTTTTCCTTATGGTCCATAAACTAAGGATAGAAAATTTGGTTATAGTTATAGAAACCACATAACTGTTGACACCTTGACCATTTAAAATTTGGCTAAGAGATGTGAGAGGTGAAAGTGGGAGGCTTGGTTGTGAGGGTGGGATGGCCCATATCCTCGCTGTACACAGGTGTACACGCTGTGGACCACACAAAACGAATCACAGTATAATTGTGAAGCCCCGGGACCGAGAGGTCTGCAGAGAGTTCTGTGTTCTAACTGAGGTACATTCTGTTCTTTTGCAGTAGAGAGCCAGGAGGCACAGTTGGTTATAAACACGGAATCAGCCTTGCTGTTGAGAGACGCTGTCTTTGAGGTGGGCTTGGGAGTGGGGAGAGCTGAGATGAACAGGTGTTGATTTTGAGCACAATGTCTGAACCGCACACATCCTCACTATGAACATCCCATTAATGTGATGATTTTTTGTGCTAAAGGGATGCTGGCGAACATTTAACATGATTCTGAGAGCAAGAAAGAAGTTCAACATTTGGGGCACTTTGATTAATATGAAACACTGACAGAAAGAACTGACTACAATACTTTTATTTTGAATTATTACTTCCTGTCAATATGAAGTGTAATATTATTGTTGGGTCAGTTGCTGTCCTTGGTCCAGTTAACAGTGGACAAATGACATGGCAGTTCTGGCTATTACCCCGTGGGTAGGGGCAAGCTCCAATGCTAGAAATTATATAGTCTAAAGAGTAGTTTTGTACTTTTTAATTTGTGTATGAGATTATATCACAGAAATGTTATTCACTATGTGTATTGCAGAAGAAAACAGATTGAGAACTATTGCTGTATACATTTAGGATTTATTCAATATGGGGCCAATGTATGTGAATAAACCAGTGAAAAGAAAGGCCTTAATTGAAATTGCAAGTTCCTAGAAGAAAGCTAAGAATACCTGAGCTTGGGGAAAAAGGAGGAGGAACAGGAAGAGAACAATTTGTAGGAAAATCTCTCCTTTTGGTTTTAGGAATGATTTAAAGGATCAGCGTTTCAGCTTGTAGAAGACAGGAGAGCTGTCCTTAAGTCTGTAGAGTTACCATGTAGGAAGAGTCCACTTGTTTCTTGGCTTCCATGTTGCTGAACTAGGTCCCAGGGTTGGAAGTTTCTGAAAGATTTATTTTTAGCTCAGTGTAACAAAGAGCTTCCAAACTACCAAAGAAATTGATCACTTCCACCAATTAAAGTGGCTTAAAAAGAATGCATTCTGTTCAAAAGAACTTTCCTCCTACTCTAGGCAGACAGGAATCACGGGTTACAGTGGCCATGGGTGGGGTGAGTGGTTCTACCAGTAACTCACAAGTTGCTTTACAACTCCATGACCATAGGAGTCCTGTCCCCGGACTGTTCAATTTCAAATATCTTATTATGAAAAAGTTTAAGCATATATTCAATACATAATAGATCTCCATGTACCCATCACCTAACTTCAACAGTTATCAACTCAATTCTTGTTTCAGCTCCCCACCCCCAGCACATGCTCTATTTATTTTGAGGAAATCTCTGGCACGGTATACTTTTAGCTGTAAATATTTCAGTATATAGTAATATCCTCAAAAGATAAGGACTCTTGGCCATATATATTGAACCATCCTTTACTGAGGTGTAATTTACACACCCCTGGCCATAGTCTTGACAGGTAAGACAAATCCCTCCGTTTCTTGCCATGTTTTTCTTCTACCACCTTAGTCCAACCACCATTATCTCTCTCCTGGACCACTTTCACGTGACCTCCTCTTGTCCACCCGGCAGCCAGACCATCCTTCTGAAACATCAGGCAGACTGTGTCATTCTTCTACTCCCTGTGGTGGCCATCCCGCTGCCTAGAATAAGATAAGAGCTTCCCACTGTGGCCTCTCAGACCTGCCCGGGGCCCGCCTCCACCCACTCTCCTCCTGGTCCAATAAGCTCCACCCGCGTAGGCGTAGTTTAACATCTCCCAGTCATTTCTGTTTCACACCAAGCCGTCTGCGTTAGAACTTCTGCCCTTGCTCTTCTTCCCGACTAGAATGATTTTCCAGAAATTTTCTCATGAACGGCTTCCTGCCTTTCAGATCTCAGTTCCTTAATCATGTCTTCAGAGAGACCTCTGACCACCTGATCTGAACAGTCTTCTCTCTTGTTCTCTGTCCTATCGCCCCGTTTCAGTCTCCATAGCACACAGTTCTCTAAAAGCAGTCTGTCTGTGCACGTGTGCACCCTCTTACTGGCTTCTTCTCTGCACAGAATACAAGCCTCGCGAGAAGGGGGTTGCATGCCTGTCTTGTTTAATATCAGGGAGAAAGGTGTTAGGGCAGCTTGACTGTGATCTGTTTCCCTCTAGTTACTGGGAACACACAGGGGCCACTCGGGAGAGAGAAGGCAGGTAGGCTGGACTGTCTCTGTCACCAAGGCAATACCCCATCTCCTGGTACATAGACTCATGGTATTTGCTGGGAAGAGAGTCTTAATCTATGTGATGCTTTTAGCAGGATGTCTCTGGGTTAGGATTGCGTGTGGTAAGTAAATCTATGATCTGTGGATCTGTGAGCCATGGCTCCCTCAGAAACGTCTACAAGCTGCACAAGTACCTGAGGTATGAAGTGGAGATATTCCATAGCCTGAAGGTTCCCCGCTGTGTGAACTGACCCTGTGCTTGGCCCAGAGGCCCGGAAGAGGAGGAGGCTCCGAACTTGAGTCTGCTTTTTCATGCCTCCTGATGGCTTCATCCTTGAAATTGCTAGTGAAACCTGATCCAGGGTAAGAGCTCTGGTTCGTGTGAGTCCAGTTTGAGTATCTGATCAATTTGTTGGCCCCACTGTCTGATGCCCAGAGCCTACAGCACTGCTTGGCTCGAAGAGCAAAATAAATCCTTGCCTGTGAATGGGCACGATCCAGTATCTTGGGGACGGTCGACTGGAATTAAAAGAGCCATCTTTTTTGTAGCAGTTTTCTTCACTTTTAAGCAATCCATGTTACTTGTTTTATTAGTTCCATACTTTATATGGGATACTCAGATATAAAGAAATATATCCAGATTAATAGTGGCAGTGGCTAGAATCAAGGTTCATAAAAATAACTGACGTACTTTGGAAAATGCTCCCTTGCAAGCGTGTGTCACAGTGACCATGCGGGACTGATGAGGACTACGAAGGGCCTGGCTGTGCTGGTGTCCCACAGAACACATGGTAGGTGCGGTCCTGCTGTAAGGCGTATCATTGCATTTTTAAAAGCTTCTCCACAAGGGAATCTTGAAAGAAAAAATCCTCAAGTTAGAAACCACAGAAACTTGCGCTCTCATTTGAACTATCAGCACAGAACTTCATTTTTGCTCTTTTGAGTCTGTTTTTGTTAACTGGCACAGAAGGATACTTTAATATTTTCCAGAGATGAAGACTTGCAGGCACACTGGCAGCTTCTGGGTTTGCTTCTGTAAAGTGATCCCTCAGTCTTGTGTGTGGTTGTTGGTCCTGATTCCTTTAGATGGAAGTATTTGGGAAAGGTATTGGGTTAAATGGAGACACAAATCTGAAATAATGTTGCTATTTTCTGCTGGAAGCAACTATTCCAACGTGGATGTATTGGGCATGAAAACTAAACAGTAATTGTTTTTATTTATCATTAACAATTCATACAAATCTATATGGAAAACTGCATTCTCTGAACTTCATCTTTGGCCTCCTTCATTGCCCTTTCCTAACTTGCCAAGTTTTGTATTATCCTGACTTCAAAAAAGATGGAAATTTCCCAAGTATGGGTGGTCTTGTTTCAGGCAGATAGCACATTGTTAAATTATTACACCACATTTTAACCAGAGCACAGTTGTTTTAAGCTATATTAAGTACATCTGGGTAACAGCTAGTAAGTTTCATTTCCAAGGATAAGGTGAACTACTGGAAAATATCTTATTGCTTTTAAATTTTGCCTTTGCTTTCCATGATTTATGTCATATTATAAAAGAAAGAAAGAAAAAAGAACTTCTGATGGATGAGTTTGTTTTTTCCCCTGTTGCTGAATTTAAGAATTTGAAATAGTTCATGGTCTCCTTTATAAATATAAATAGTTCATGAGGTCTCCTCTCATGCCTTTTAATTGTCAAACCCAAGAAAATATAATAATAGATCTTTGAGCTTTAAAGAAAATTATGGAAAGGGAATATGGGCACTAAGTAGCGCTACCTTACGCTTGGCATGCCAGGAGACCTATGCTCAGACTTTGGTTCTGAACAGAGTTTATTTGCTGCTCCTCAAGTTCTCTATGATTGATGGCAATGTATTAGCTCACAATCCTGCCAGGTATGGGAATTACATTTATAGCCTAAAGAAAATAAGTGACTTACTGAAAATTATGGAGCTAGTTCATAGCAGAGCACGTGTTATAAGAGGTCTCCAGAATCTTAGGTGGGTGTTTTCCCACTATACTGTGGTAGCCTTTCAGTACAACTTAGAATTTTACTTGTGAATGGTTAGCTATCTTAATTTTTAGGTAAGCCATCTTATAAAATTATACTTTAAATGGTTCACAGAATTAAAAAGATGTTCATAGATACCTTTTACATTAAAATATTCTTATAGATGAGTAGAAAATACAAACGATTTCAAGTTGTACCTGGATGAGAAATTTGTATATCCAGACATTAGAGTATATGAAGTTACCAAGGAGGGAATTTAAGATAAGAGCTAAAGGTGACCAAGAAAAAAGAAAGAAGACTCAGATTACTGAAATCAGAAATGGAAGTGGAGACATCACTGACTATCTTACAGATGAGCTCCTGTATGACAGTGATGTATGTAGCTTGAGTGAAATGGAAACAGTCCCAGAAAGATACAAATTAGTGAAACTGACTCAAGAATAAATAGAAAATTCTAGTAGATTTCTAACAAGAGACTAAATTTTAATAATAATTAAAAAACTTCCCACAAAGAAAATCCAGGACAAGATGGCTTCATTGGTAACTCCTACCAAACCAGAAGAATTAATACCACTTCTTCACAAAATCTTCCAAGAACTTAGAGGGAACACATCACAACTCATTCAGTGAGGTCAGTATTACTCTGATTAAAAAAAAATCAAAAGGACTGAAAATTAAGACCAATATCTGTTATGAATATAGACACAAAAATACTCAACAAATGACTAGCAAATCAAATCCAGCAAAATATATAAAAGATTATACACCATTACCAAGTGAGATTTATCCCAGGAATGCAAGGTTGGCTTAACAAAAAAGTAAATTAATGTAATATGTTATGTCAATAAACAAAATAAAACATATGATCATCTCAATAGGCACAGAAAAATCATTTGACAAAATTTAACACCCATTTATGAATATTCAAACAATGACAACAATAGAAGAACTTCTTCAAAATGATAAAGTCTATCTATGAAAAACTCACAGCTAACATCATTGTTAATTTTGAAAGACTGGATACTTTCCCCCAAAGATGAGGAAAAATACAAGGATGTCCACTCCTACCACTTCTATTTGTGATTGTCCTGGAGGTTCTAGTTGGGGCACTTAGGCAGGAAACACACATACACATTTACATCTTGAGAATCATTACCAGCTGGTGATCCACTACCAGTTACTTATGGGATTGTCGTCCCTCTCAAGTGTCTTGGGATAAAAACAAATGACAGTCATTGTAATAGATGAGACCCAAGGTCTCTTCTGCCCATGTGGCTCTACAAACACAGAGCTCCTTTCCTTTGGGGTGCCCAGAAGTGGAATCTCAGTGCCATGCCATTTTGCCTCTGACTTTTCTGACTTTGAACACGGGATGCATGGTCTGTTGAAACAGGAGTCTGAGACCTTACTGCATGGCTGCCGTCTTTAGGAAACCCTTAGACTCCACTTGGGCAGAACTCTCTTAGGACCTTTCTCAGGATATAGGAGGATTCGCCACTAATTCCTGTTTAGTCACAGTTGTCACTCCCACAGAAACTCATTTTCAGTCATTCCCAGTCACTCCTGGGCGTGGGATATAAAACCCGTTGTGTATCTACTACTTGTTCCTCTAACCTCATGTCCTACTGTCCTGCAAAACTCTTTGCCTAACCTGCTAAATTCCACGCCCTTTCCATAGACTCTGTTCTCTCACACAGCTGTGCCTTCCCCTGTGCTAGCTCTTCTTTCTGGAAAAGTTCTCTCCACTTGTCCCCTCCCTAATTCTTATTTGTCCTTCAAGGCCCTACCTACCCTACCCAGGGTGCTCTCCCCTGGGGCTTTGTCTTCTTCTGGGTGAGGATTACCTCCCAGATCCTTTACAAACCTGTTAACTTACTTTTCTGTTTCCGTTCTACACTTTCATCTCCTACAAACTCTGCATCTCCAGAGTCTAGCATATTAGTTACCATAAACCATAGATGCTCAAAAGTATGTGCTGAATTGGTATTGATAGTTAGATGACCTCATGGTGACACAGATCCAGTGATAACTCCCCTTCAAGGTGTACCTTCATCCTAGGCATCTATTTTTTCTGAAGTTACCTTGTCCTGGGGACCTGGTTGAGACATTGTCTGAAGTAGGAGCCTAAGCTTCTTATTTTAGTTAAGCTGTGAAAAGAACATACTCTACCCATTGACCTTGACAGATACACCTTTATCACATCAAAAATTGAAAACACTTAAAGCCCTGAGTTTTATATGACTAAAATTAACAAAATTTCAAAAATAATTGAATATAATTACTGTGCAAGTTTGTGTGTTCTGCTGAAGGATTGGCAGTGGAGTTAAATCCTCACTTAATGAAAATAGGAATAAAAATAGGAAAATACGCCCGGCTTGGTGACAAGCACTGCTTCCACCCGCTGCTCACTTCCAGACTGAAGAATCCTGCAGGCACCTGCATCAAATCCATGAACCTGGGTCAGGGCTACACGTCTGTGCAGGGCGCTAGGAAACCGCCTCCTGGCCTCTGCCTGGAGATCAAGAGGTGGCCAATTCCCTAACATCGGGAGGGTCTTCGGAAGGTGCTCAGTGGTGAGAAAACATGACAAATATCCTTTATGGAAGACAGACAAGAGTCTTTGCTAAGTGGATGTGCGTGTGATGCCACGATAGTGGGATTACACAGAGGAGGCTGAACAGTTTCCTTTGTGCCTCTCTTACACCTTGGTAGTGATGTGGGGACATTATCCTGTTCATATCTGTTAGAAGGGAGAATGTTTGAAGATGCTTGTTGTAAAATCAAGGATTTTTAAATGTAGGTGTTGTTAACATGCACTTGTTTCCCCACTAAGAGTTAACATTGCAGTAGTCTTTCTTGGTCCAAGGAGGGGCACAGCAAGGCTGAGCTTCAGCAGGAAAACATACAAAAGCTGAAGGTCATTGTTAATTGCAGAAAACATCATTGCTTCCTAACTCTTTCACACAAATATGTAAATATGAACGTGTGAAAACTGACCTAAGGAAACTGGCAGCAATCACTTTCATTAAAATATTAAAGTCAAGAGAATATAATTTTATGTATCAAATGTAACACATTCAAACATTCATACATTCATTCAATCAAAATTACTTAGTGCCATGAAAAACAGTAACAGACAGGCTGGTGAGATCCTTGTTTTCATAAAACTTAATCTAGTGAAGAACACAGACAGTAAATGCGAAAAAACCAAAATAATGCTGGGCAGTGTTAGGGTCTCTGACAAAAGCAGTGGGATTTGGCGTGGAGGGGCTCTCACGAGTGGGGACTATGAAATCAAAGCACAAATAAACTCTCTAAAATGCAAAAGACGTTGCTGTTATTTCAGAAATCATGGGTGGGTGTGTGTGTGTGTGTGTGTGTGATGTTTTAGGTAGGTTTGTTACACTTCTCAGAAAAATAATTCTCTAATCATAGACTTTAGACCTGTGTCTCAGGACAACGTTAAAATTCAACCTTTTGGTAAGCGATGTATTATTTTTATCTGATCCACAGAATAGAGAGGTAGAAGGCATTGTAAGTGGGGTAGGGGGGAGGCGTGGCCGTTGGACCTCTGACCCCCTTCAGGACAGAGCTGTTCTTTACCAGCAGCGAACACCAGGTTCACACACCCTGGAACCAAGTCCCTCAGGCGAGAGCCCAAAACCTGTGTTGGGTTTTTGCACAGTTGAGGCCATTTCCTCCCCCCGTAAAAGCCAAATGGGTACATGTGTTGTGAGGCAGACGTGGGGTCCGACGTGTGTGCGTAACTCACGGAGAATGGACGCGTCTGTGCATTTGGGTCCAGAGAACCAGAACTTTGTGACAGGAGGGCTTGAGGCCGTGGAGGCGAGGTTCCCCCTGCAGCTTGGGGACTGTCGGTGTGCTGGGCCCCGCGTCTCCAGTGACATATCTGTAGCTGTTTGTACTTGCAGCTTTTGAGCCCTGGCCACGGAAGATGGTTCATATTATATTTAATGGTTGTTGATCTAATATCTGGCAAGTGCGAGAGCTCTGTTCCTGACGGTCTGGCGGGGCCCTCAGCTCTGCGCTCCCTCACCGCTGCGGCCTCCAGCCCCGAGCAGCTGTGGTCACATTACAAGAATGTGACAGTTGGACTGTAGTTTCAGGCCTGCTCAGTTTCTTTGTAAATGATTTATAAGCCCAACTTGAAAAAAATCTATCTTTAAATAAGTTGCAGCATTGGAGTTATGTTCAACACATAGGATTCCTATTACACATAATTCTATTATTACTAGTTATGGCACAGTCCTAACAAAGTCTGTGAATTATAAAAATATGGCAAAATTTTTTTTGCATTTAAGGATAAATGGTGTTCAAGAGAACAGAATACCAAAGGAAAAGGTACAATAACAAAAGTTTCCACATATAAAGCCCACAGACTTTACTGCAAGTGTGCTGGTGGTAAATCTCCCTGAATTTTTAAGATGGTGGCCCATTTAAACGGGGTTTGTCCAAAGCTCACTGCTTTCATTTACTTACTGAAGGACAAGCCAGAGTTGAATTAAAAAGTGAATCATAGCCCCAGTCACTGAGCCGCCGCCGAGGACCCAGCAGCCTCCCCCTCGAGCCCCCTCGCTTCCCGACGCTCTGTAGCCCCCGCCCGCCTTCTCCAGCTGCCGCCTTCCGCAGGCCGTTTCCACCGAGGGAAAGGAATCGTATCGTATGTCCGCCATCCAGAACCTTCACTCTTTCGACCCCTTTGCTGATGCAAGTAAGGGTGATGATCTTATATCCATATAAGAATTCAACAGAGAAACGGCAGGAAGACCCTTACTACTGTCCAAGGAATCGCTGGTGATTACGATAAAAGGAAGCTAGTGAAGGCGTTTAAGAAGAAATTTGCCTGCGATGGAACTGTAATTGAGCGTCCAGAATATGGAGAAGTAATTCAGCTTCTTGACCAGCGCAAGAACATATGCCATTTCCTCGCAGAGATTGGACTGGCTAAGGGTGATCAGCTGAAGGCTCATGGGTTTTAAGTGCTCCTGGCTCACTGAAGCTTAAGTGAGGATTTCCTTGCAATGAGTAGAATTTTCCTTCTGTCCCTTGTCACAAGTTTACAAACCTCACAGCTTGTGTAATGTAACCACTTGGGGTCTGCTGTTAACTTGGACGAGTGTAACTGCTTCACGCAATAAACTGAAAACAGCCATGCTGTGTAGTCTTGAAGTCCCTCATTTAAACAGAGGTCAAGCAGTAGGCACCTGGCAGGGTCCGGCCTGAGACAAAGCAATAACAGTGATGTGTCAGCCAAGTCCAGAGCCCTGAGATCACAGACGGCTATGTCTGGCCAGAAGCTCCCAGCAATCCCTCTATAGAGTTCCCTGCCCTAAGACAATGTCGCCACCTGAACAGCCCTCGGTGAAGCTGAGAGTGGAGGATGGGGTGAGGCAGCGATGGCAGCTGTACTGCTAGAGGGAATCTTTGATCGTCAGGGGAAAGATCCCCTGGTATCTCCAACGTGACCAGGTGGGCAGAGCTTAGAGCAGCCACGTTCATTCTACTGAGGTGATATGACATCTGGCTTGCCACCAAGGTCTTTTTGACCAGACATATCCCAGCTGATCGATGAGCAAACTAGAATGTGAGGTCAACCTTCTATCAGAGTTAAACTTTTGACAAGGGAACAAATTTCAAACCGATGTATTAGTCATGTAGCTGTAGAGCTCGCAACTTACTAGCAACAGCTGCCCGATGCCATGTGAAATAACAAACTGGTTTTTGGTTTTCTTTGGGGTTTTTTTCCCCTTCAGTTTTAATGTTATGTAATGTATTTAAACACTTATTTATATAAAACTTGTTTTCAGAAAAAAAAAGTGGATCATTGCTCTGATATAATGAGTGTGGTTTGTCCATGATTAATAAAACCCTCTATTCTTAGTATAACTTGTAGAATATGAAGTCATTTTATGGGACATTTAAGATACAGATAAACAAAAATATGTTGGTGGAAATTTTTTTTTTACTTCAGAGATGATATTATTTCTAAATACATGCCCACTTTTAAAGGAACAGTATATATTATTTTGGAAAATAGAAAACATACGTGAACAAAACAAAGCAAATGAACAAAAGGGAAAAACAAAAGCTCTTAGTTATTAGGTGCTCACACCCAGAAGTAAGGGCTGTTGACATGTTAATGTTTAAACTTTGAGATTTTTTCCTGAATATGTGTGTATATAACACATGCACATGCATATGGACATAGGAATATGAGATCCTATTGCAGATACTGGCTTTTAGTCTAATTTTTCAAGTCATCAGCTTTGATGTTTGCATCTAGTTCTCATACAGGGGTGCCCCATGGTTCATGTAGTCAGTCTTCTGGTGCTGCATTCAGACTGCTTCTCATTGTTTTGCTAATATGTACAATGCTATCATGAACACCTAGTAGATGCATTTTTATACTTGTGTGATTATTTCCCTACAATAATTTTCAGAAGTGTAATTGCTGAGTCAGTTCCCTCACTTTTTTAACAGCTTTCGATAAATATTGAAAAATTTTCTCCGAAAAGGTAGGGCCAACTTATATATCTGCTAGTAGAGTGTGAAGAAACTGTCTACATCAAAAAATAGAAATTATTATTTTAAAAATATTTGTTAGCCCAGATCACAGGCCTATGCCCAAACTGTAAGGGCCTAGGAGAGACAGTAACTTACAGTTTCCGTTCTTGTGAATGGAGTTCCTCATTTTTGCCTCCACAACTCACGAAGGGGCTTCTCCAAAGCAGAAAGAGTCTCAGTTATTAGACAGCAAGAAAGGGAGCTGTGCTTAGTATCTTGGGCATGTATTTCATTTTTCTGTGAATTATTTGTTCACCCTTTAAATTATTTTTTCATTAAAATACCTTTTTTGGGGCTTCCCTGGTGGCACAGTGGTTAAGAATCTGCCTGCCAATGCAGGGGACACGGGTCCGAGCCCTGGTCCGGGAAGATACCACATGCCACGGAGCAACTAAGCCCGTGTGCCACAACTACTGAGCCTGTGTGCCACAACTGAGCCTGCGCACCTAGAGCCTGTGCTCCGTAACAAGAGAAACCACTGCAGTGAGAAGCCCGTGCACTGCAACGAAGAGTAGCCCCTGTTTGCTGCAACTAGAGAAAGCCCGCATGCAGCAACAAAGACCCAATGCAGCCAAAAATTTAAAAAAAAAAACACCTTTTTTTTCTCTTTAACTATTAACCTCTTTCCATATGTGAGCAATATTTTTTCTCAATTTATGATATTTAAAAAAATTCCAAGATCTGTTTTTTTATCAGACTTAGGAGAACTGCCCCCAAGATTACATATTCATTGATATTTCCCTAATTTTGTTTCATATTTACATACTTTGTTCTTATATATTTTTAATTTTATTTAAAATATAATCCTTGTGGATTATATTTGTATGTATGGTATGAGGTAAGTCTATTAACCCATTTATTTTTCTTCTAAAGGATTATGTAGGTATCCCAATTACTGATCATTTATTTCTTACTGATTTAAAATTCCAAATCCTTCATATAATGTTCTTAGGTCTGTTTATTAACATTATTTTCCATTCCAACACAGTCCACTGATTTTGATTATGCAGCTTTATAATTACTATTCCTCAGTATCCTTTTAAAAACATTTTACTTAGTTGTTCTTTAAAAATAATTTTATTATGCAAAGTTCCAAATATATCCAAAAGTAAGGAGAATGCTCTAATGAACCCACTCTTACCATGGCCAGCTATAAGTTTATCAACACTGAACCAGTCTATTGATATTATTTACTCCAACCCCTAACCTCAAGATCATTTTGAAGCAAATCCCAGATGTTATTTCATCTGTAAATATTTTAGTATGTATTTTTATCAGATATTTTTATTGAGGTACAATTTACATGACTTAAAATTCATCATTTTCAACTGTGCAATTCAGCTGGTTTGAGAGTTTTTGTATATTGTACAACTATCACCACGCATCTGTTCCAAAACATTTTTATCATCACCAAAAGAGGCCCCATACCTATTATAATCAGTGTCAACTCCAGCACCGCCAACCCCCTGGCAGCCACTAATCTACTTTTGGCTCTTTGGCTTTGCCTTTTCTGAATATTTCATATAAATGGAATCTTACAGTATATGTCCTTTGTGTCTGGTGCTCTTCATTTAGCATGATGTTTTCAAGATTGTATCAGTGTTTCATTCCTTTTTATGGCTGAAAAATATTCCAGTATGCATATGCCACATTTTGCTTATGTATTCATCTGTTGATGGATTTTTGTGTTGTTTCTACTTTTTGACTATAACAAATAATGCTGTTGTGAGGAGTCATATACAAGTTTTTCTCTAAACATATCTTTTCATTTCTCTTGTGTGTATATGTAGGAGTGAAACTTATCAGTCATATGGTAATTCTATTTTTAGAAAGTTTGAGGAACTGCCAAACTTTTATACAGTGGCTGCATTATTTTAAATTTCTATAGCAATGTGAAAGGCTCCTGATTTTTCCACATCTTTGCCAACACTTATTATCTTCTATTTTCTTTTTTTTATAGCTATTCTAGTGGGTGTGAATGGCATCTCATAGTTTTTATTTGCATTTTCCTAGAGATTAATTATGTTGAACACCTTCTCATGTGCTGGTTGGCCATCTGTATATCTCTATGTCTTTTCTGGAGAAATTCCTTCCTTTGGAGATATTCTATTCCAATTCTTTGGAGAAATTTTATTTAAGTCCTTTGTCCATTTTAAACTGGGTTATTTGACATATTGTTTAGTTGTAATATTTCCTTATATATCCTGGATATTGGACCTTTATCAGACAGTTAACTGGCAACTACTTCCTCCCATTCTGTGGGTTGTCTTTTTACTTTCTTTATAAAATCCTTTAATACACAAAAATCTTTCATTTTAATGAAGTTCAATTTGTCTTTTTTTCTTTGGGTGCCTCTGGTTTAGGTGTCATATCAAAGGATCATTTGCCAAAGCCAAAGTTATAGAAATGTACCCCTGTGTTTTCTTCTAAGAGTTTTGTAGTATAAGTGCTGACATTTAGGTCTTTGATTCATTTTGAACTAATTTTTCCCTATGGTGTGAGGTAGGGGTCCAAATCCATTTTTTGGCTCAGGGATATGCAGTTATCCCATACTGTTTGTTGAAAGGATGATTGTTTTCCTGCATTGAATGGTCTTGGAAACCTTGTCAAAAATCAATTGACCATTGATTATGAATGTATTTTGGGGCTCTCAGTTCTATTCCATTGTTTTAAATATCTATCCCTATCCCACTACCACACTGTCTTGGTTACTGTAGCTTTGTAGTAAGTTTTGAAATTGAGAAGTGTGAGTCTTCCAACTTTGTCCTTTTTCAGGATTGTTTTGGCTATTTGGGTCCCTTGCATTTCATATGAGCTTTAGGATCAGGTTGTACTTTTGTGCATAAAAAGAAATTGGAATTTTGATAAGGATTGCATTGAATCTCTAATTCAGTTTTGGGGGTATTTGTATTGTAACAATATTGTTTTCCATACCATGAATACTGGATGTCTATTTATTTGTTTATTTATTTATTTATTTATTTTTATGGATCGTATGGTAGTTTTATTTTTAATTGTTTGAGAAACCTCCATAGTAGCTGCACCAACTTAGAATACCACCAACAGTGCATGAGGTTTCCCTTTTCTCCACATCTTCACCAACACTTGTTATTTGTTGTTTTTTTGATAATAGCCATTCTGAGAGGTGTGAGGTGGTATCTCATTGTTGTTTTGATTTGTATTTGCCTGATGATTTGTGATACTAAGCATCTTTTCATGTGTCTGTTGGCCATCAGTATGTCTTCTTTGGAAAGTGTCTATTCAGGTCCTCTGCCCATTTTTTAATCGGGTTGTTTTCTCTTTTGATGTTGAGTTGTATATGTTCTTTGTACATTTTAGATATTAACCCATTATTGGACATATCTTTTGCAAATATCTTCTCCCATTCAGTAGGCGACTTTTTCATTTTGTTGATAGTTTCCTTTGCTGTGCAAAAGCTTTTTAGTTTGACACAGTCCCATTTGTTTATTTTTGCTTTTGTTTCCCTTGCCTGAAGAGACATATCCAAAAAAATATTGCTAAGACTTATTTAAAAGAGAGAACTGCCTATGTTTTCTTCTGGGAGTTTTATGGTTTTAGGCCTTATATTTAAGTCTTTAATCCGTTTAGAGTTTATTTTTGTATATGGTGTGAGAAAGTAGTACAGTTTTATTCTCTTTCGATTTATTTAGATCTTATTTAATACAACAATATTCCATAGTTTTCACTGTAGAAGTCATGCACATCTTTTGTTAAATTAATTCTAATGAATAAGCTAATTGTTAAACTAATTAATAAAACTAGTATTTTATTCTTTTTGATGCTATTTTAAATTGTTTTCTTAATTTCAGAATGTTCACTACTAGTATATAGAAATGCAACTAATTTTTGTATATCCATCTAGTATGCTGCAACCTGGCTGACCTAGTTTGTTAGCTATAATAGATATTTTTAATGGATTTTTGAACTTTCAATATATAAGCTCAGGCCATGTGCAAATAGAGATAGCTTTGTGTCTTCTTTTCCATTGTAGATGGCTTTTATTTCTTTTTCTTATCTAACTGTTCTGGCTGTAACCTCCAGTACAATGTTGTATAGAAATTATGAGAGCAAACATCCTTGTCATGTTCCAAATCTTAGGCAAAAGTGTTTAGTCTTTCATCATTAAGTATGATGTTAGGGGCGTCCCTTGTGGCACAGTGGTTAAGAATCTGCCTGCCAGTGCAGGGGACAAGGGTTCGAGCCCTGGTCAGGGAAGATCCCACATGCTGCAGAGCAACTAAGCCCATGCACCACAATTACTGAGCCTGCACTGTAGAGCCCACGAGCCACAACTACTGAAGCTCTCATGTCTAGAGCCTGTGCTCTGCAACAAGAGAAGCCACTGCAATGAGAAGCCCACGGACCACAACAAAGAGTAGCCCCCACTTGCCACGACTAGAGAAAGCCCATGTGCAGCAACAAAGACCCAATTCAGCCCAAAATAAATAAATTTATTAAAAAAAGTATGATGTTAGCTGTGAATTTTTCATAAATGGCCTCTATCAGGTAGAGGAAGGTCTTCTCTATTTCTAGTTTGTTGCATGTTTTTATCATGAAAGGGTGTTGCCTTTTTTTCAATCTTTTCTGTATCTATTGAGATGATCGTATGTTTATTCTATTGATATGATGTATTACATGAATTGATTTTTCTATGTTCTACTAACTGGGATAAATCTCACTTGATTATAAGGTATAACCCTTTTTATATGTTGTTGCATTCAGTTCTCCTGTATTTTGTTGAGGATTTTTGCCTCTATATTTATAAGGAATATTGCTGTATAATTCCCTTTCCTAGTGATGGCATTGTCTGGCTTTTGTATCAGAGAAATACTGGCCTCATAGAATAAGTTATAAAGCGTTCACTTCTCTTGTTTTTGGAAAATTTGAGAATGATTGGTATTAATTCTTCTTTATAGTTTTAGCAGAATTCACCCATAAATATATTGAGTGCTCAGTGCTTCTTTGTTGGAAGTTGTAGTTATATCATCATCATTATCACTCCGTCTTCTTAGCTAACAGGTCTGTTACTTCTCGAGTCAGTTTTGGTAGCTTGTGCATTTATAGGAATTGTTCCATTTCATCCAGGCTATCTGATTTGTTGGCATACACATGTTCATGGTATTCCCTTACAGCCTTTTTAATTTCTGTAAGGTCAGCATAATGTCTCCTCTTTCATTCCTTAGTTTGTGTCTTCTCTCTCTCTTTTATACATTGCTTGCCCATAAACATAGATTTATATTTATTATTTATAATTATTGCTTTATGTATCTGTCTTTTATATCAGATTAAAAATACAAGGAGTTACAAACAAACATACATTTATTCTTTTATATTTACCTATTTAGTCTCCTTTACTGGTGCTCTTTATTTCTTCATGTGGACTCGAGTTATTATCTAGTGTCTTTCTATTCAGCCTGAAGGGCTCCCTTTAGCATTTGTTGCAGGGTATGTCTGCTCATGACAGACCCTTTTGATTTTTATCTGCAGGTTTCTTAATTTCTCTTTCTTTTTTTTTTTTTGGCCACACAGCGTGGCATGCAGGATCTTAGTTCCCTGACCAGGGGTTGAACCTGTGCCCCCTTGCATTGGAAGCACGGAGTTTTAACCACTGGGCCACCAGGGAAGTCCCCTCTCCTTCATTTTAAAGGGTAGTTTTTCTGGATATAGAGTGGTTGAAATGTTTTTTTTTCTTTCAGCATTTTCAGTATGGCACCCCACTGCCTTTTGGAATCCATGGTTTCAGACGTTAATCTCATTTGTGATAACTGGTACATGATGGATTGCTTCTGTCTTGCTGCTTTCAAGATCATCTCTTTGTTTTTGTCTTCGGATAATTTCATTATGATGTATCTAGGTGTACATCTATAAATTTATTCTACTTGGAGTTTGTTGAGCTTCTTGAATGTATAGAATAATGGTTTTCATCAAATTTGGGAATTTTTCAGCCAATATTTTTTGAAATAATATTTCTGATTCTTTCTCTCTCTCCTTGCCTTCTGGGACTCCCGGTATGTGTAATGCTGGTACGTCTGATGGTGTCCCACAGGTTTCTGAGGCTCTTCTCCTTTTTCTTCATTCTTTTTCCTTCCAGTCCTCAGATGGGTACTCTATTGACCTAGCTCAAAGTTCATTGATTCTTCTGCCAACTAGAGTTGCTGTTGAATCCCTCTGGTGAGTTTTTCATATCAGTTATTGTACTTTTTTTTTTTTTGCGGTGCGCGGACCTCTCATTGTTGTGGCCTCTCCCGTTGCGGAGCACAGGCTCCGGACGTGCAGGCTCAGCGGCCATGGCTCACGGGCCCAGCCGCTCCGTGGCATGTGGGATCCTCCGGGACCGGGACATGAACCCGCGTCCCCTGCATCGGCAGGCGGACTCTCAACCACTGCGCCACCAGGGAAGCCCTATTGTACTTTTTAACGTCAGAATTTCTATTTCATTCCTCTTTATAATTTCTCACTCTTTACTGAATAATTTCTATTTGGTGAGACATCATTCTCAAACTTTCCTTTAGTTTTTAGGCATAGCTTCCTTTTTCTCCTTGAACATATTTAAAGTCTTGGTCTAGACAATTCCACGTGTGCGTTTCCTCAGGGACAGTTTCTATTGTTTGCCTCCTTTTGTGTGTATGGGTCACACTTTCTTGTTTCCTTGCATGATTCACACTTTCCTTTTTTTGTTGAAAACGGGTTATATGAACATTATAAGGTGATCCCTCTAGAAACCAGATTCTCTCCCCTTCCCAGGATAATTTTTTATTGCTGCTTACAGCAGGCATTTTTATTTGTGTTTTAGTGACTTTCTGGATGAGTTCTGTAAATTCTGTATGTATTATTTGTCATTTATAGCCGTTGAAGTCTCCATACAGTTAACTTAGTTGTCAACTAATGACTGGACAGAGATTTCCTTAAATATCTGGAACCAAATTATTTCCCAGTCTTGGAACAGGAGCTGTGTGTGTGTGTGTGTGTGTTTGGACACACCTTCAGTACTCAGCCAAGAAGTATACAACTCTGTCTTAGCTTCACTCCTTCACTGAGCCTCAAGATCAGAACAGAGGTGAGAACTTAGGTCCTTTTTGGACCTTTCCTGAGCCTGTGCACAGCATAGGTGTGCACAAGGACTTCTCAATTCCCAGGACTGTGGCAATTCCCTTCTCTAGCCTTTCCTTCCAAGGTTTTTGGTTCGTGAGTTTTTTGCCCCAAATGTTATCTGTCATTCAGGCAGCAGCAAGGAAAGCATTAGCCTGTAACAGTTTTAGACAAATGCTTTAGCACGGGCCGGTTCTGCATCAGGTAAAACAAAGACAAGCCTTTTGAGCCAGTCTTCCAGGGAGACATCAGATAGGTCAAAATAAATGATTAAAATTCTTGTAAATGAGGTCTGTTCTGCTCCATCCAGTATAGGAGATGCAGTGAATTATTTTCACGGCTACCACTGAGCAAGGGAGTTGGCAATGGGAATGGGGTGACTCAGACACCAAAAATCTTGTGGTTCTTACTGAGATTCAGCTGCTCTGTTGAGTAAATGCTCTTATGGTTCCTGTAACCCTTTGATTAATTTTCCGACTTCTGAAAAAAAGCGAATTCTGACAGTTCAGGCCAAGTTTTCATTGCTTTTATGGAGGGGCAGAAGTTGGAGTTTCTTATTTTTCTGCTGCTTTCCTCTTACTCTTGTGATTTATTTCTTCAGCTGAATGTCAGAGTTATTTATTCAAATTGAGGTTTTGACTTGGATTACATTCAATTCATAGATCAATTTTCAGTGAATTGAGATCTTTATAATTTTGAAGATTTCATTCAAGAACATGATATGCTTTTCTGCTTATGTGTCTCTTTGTAAGTTATTTAAAAATATATAGTTCTCTTACAAATTTTAGGTTTATCCCTTCTTTTATTTTATTTATTTTAATATTTATAATAGATAAGTGTATAATAAATATGTATGCATATTTATATTTATTTTATAGTAATGAAATAGTCCATGAAGCCTATTTTTCTATTATATTTCCTAAGAATATATTGTTGGTATGAGAAAAAGCTGTCAATTTGCAGATAATTCTTTCATTCAATATTTTTATTCACATGGCATCCTTGAGGTTTTTTTTAAGTAAACATGCAAAGAGTGATAATTTTGACACCTAATTTTCAAATTTATGCTCCTTATTTTATTCTATTCCAATATTTTATTAGATAACATCCCCAAGTACTATTATATCAGTGTGGTGGTAGCAAGCATTCTTGTTTGATTCTGACATGTTTTAGATGTAGCTTTTAAAATTATAAAACAATAAATTTCTAACCATAGAGAAGTTTCAATAACCATAGACATGATATACATGAGTTTGGCAGAAATATCTGCAGAGTTCAAAAATTCAGCGTGCTTCTGATTGTTGGCTTGAATTTCCTCCCTCTGTTTACAAGTAGAATCTTGTTTCACTATTCTTTCCCCCTTTTCTTTTTTATTGTGAAATATAATGTATTGAAGACATGTATATAAAACAAATGTGTACACCTCAGTGATTTATCATTGAGCATTGTTCCAATAGGTACAGAACCTATTTCCATTTCCATATTTCCAATGGATATTTCCTATATCCATTTTTCCAAAAATATATATGGTATTCTAGCTTTTATGATCATCACCTCATTGGCTTTATTTTTAATTTTAAAAACTTACATCCCTGAAGCATATATATATTCTTGTTTTTGAACTTTTTATACATGATACACAGTATATTTTCCTTTGTTTTTATACTTACAAATAATGCTATCTTGCACATTCTCACACATGTCTCTGTTGTTTATGTAACTAGGGCAGGAACTGATGGGTCATAGGCTTGTGTATTTTCAACTATAGTAAATAAAGCCAGTTTTCCAGAAATGTTTTGCTGATTTAAAGACCCATCATCCCTGAATGAGATTTTTCAGTAGCTCTATATACTCACCAACACTTAGTGTTGTTGTTTTTTTAATTAATTAATTAATTTGTTTTTATTTTTGGCTGTGTTGGGTCTTCGTTGCTGTGCGTGGGCTTTCTCTAGTTGTGGCAAGTGGGGGTTACTCTTCATTGTGGTGGGCAGGCTTCTCATTGCGGTGGCTTCTCTTGCTGTGGAGCACAGGCTCTAGGCACGCAGGCTCAGTAGTTGTGGCACGTGGGCTCAGTTGTTGTGGCTGGCGGGCTCTAGAGCACAGGCTCAGTAGTTGTGGCTCTCGGACTTAGTTGCTCCATGGCATGTGGGATCCTCCCGGACCAGGGCTCGAACCCATGTCCACTGCATTGGCAGGCGGACTCTCAACCACTGCGCCACCAGGGAAGACCCTCAATGTTAAATTTTAACACATGCTATTTCTCCATCTATTGAAATGATCATGTGTTTTTTTCTTTTTTTAAAAACCTTTATTCTTAGAGTAAATCCAACTTGGTCTTAATGTATTACACTTTTAATATACTGAGGGATTTATTTGGATAATGATTTATTTTGCATTTAAAAAATTTATGTTCACAATTGAGTGGGGTATATATATAATTTTTTTCTTATAAGACTTTTGCTAGGTTTTCATTGTGTAGGTGCTGATTTTATTGTTTTCTCTCTTAATTCAACCTGAAGTAAAGTGAGTCTTATCTAGATCTGGAATTTGTAAACAGTCAGACTGTGTGGACTGCCAGTTGACCATCACTTCTTCATTAGTTATCTGTCAAGTGGCTCTGAGATAACAGCTAGAAGCTACTGGGAAATGCACTGTCCAGTGGGGGCTCTGCTGGACAAAAGGGTTTCCCATTTCTTACCTGTGCTCTTGGGCACCTTAATTCTCAGAGTGGTGAGAACAGAGAAAATGTCCAACTTTTTTATTGCTGCATCTGTATCTTTTAGTACAGGACTTGGCAAATAGTAGACCCTTGATATATAGTAAGTAGGTCTACAAATGAATGACTGACTACAATTTCTAGCACATTTACTGTTAGAGATATTCCTTTAGAACCTCATTTATAAGTGATGTACTGCTCAAAATGTCCTAATCTAGTCCTAGACTCTCCTACTTCAGGCCTAGTTACTTTCTGGAAGTTGTTGTCTCTGAATATATGTGAATATGTCAAAGTGGACAAATTCTTATCAGGGACTGAACAGTGGGGTTCTGAACATAGAATTTTAAAACATGGCTACGAATTATTTGATGCTTCTTTCATGAAGAGGTGAGTGCCTGTCCCTTCCTTATGAATCTGGGTGTTCTTATGACTGTTTTGACCAAAGAAGCATGACCACAGGATCCAAATGCTTTCTAAGGCACAGCATGGAAGTCCATCCAGCTTCTACTCTGTCTGCTAGAATGTTTGCTCTTGGACTCTGAGCCCCGCCGTGGAAGCCTCACCAGGCTAAGGTTACCACCCTGCAGAGGCTGTATCCGTGCCCCTTCAGCAGCACAGCTGAGCCCAGCAGGTGACAGCCACCAGTGCAACATGGAGCAGAGGGGTCCCCCACCTGGACTTGCCCTACAAAACCAGGAAATATAAGAAAATGGGTACTATTTTAAACGGCTAGGTTTTGGGGGTAGCTTGTAATGCAACAATTGGAGCATCTTCGGATATTTTTTCACATATTCTTTATTTCGTGAAGATATATTTTATTAGTCTATTTCCATTTCCTTTTGAGTTGGTGGTGATTTTGTCCATATTTTGGCATTCCCATTTCTTAGTTTTTTACACTGTCTCTTTTCTCTCTCTTAATAGACGTTGTTTTAAGACGAAGAGACTATGATGGGCCTACTAGGCAGGCACTGATTTTAACATATTTTCTCTTGAAACAGTGAACATGACCTTCTGTTAATAAAGAATGATTTATTCTTTAATTAACCTTCTGTTAAAAAGGTGATTCAAGCCATTATATCTAGTATTTAAAAAAGCAAAAATAGACACAGATGGTTCTATTGCGTCCAGTGTTGCAGTGCTCATGTGTACAGGCTGTTTTTGTGTGTGTGTGTGTGTGCGGTACGCAGGCCTCTCACTGCTGCGGCCCCTCCCACTGCGGAGCACAGGCTCCGTACGCGCAGGCTCAGCGGCCATGGCTCACGGGCCCAGCCGCTCTGCGGCATGTGGGATCTTCCCAGACCGGGGCACGAACCCGCGTCCCCTGCATCGGCAGGCGGATTCTCAACCACTGCACCACCAGGGAAGCCCTGTTTGCAGGCTTTGAACAGGTTTTAAATAACAAAATTAAAATCTACTTGCGTGTAGTCTGGAAAGCCAGTGTGATTTCTTGACAGTCTCTTGCTAGCTGTTATTACACATTTCTTTGCCTTACTAATTCTATTTTCCTCTAGAATAAAGCAGCTAATTGGAATAACACAATTTGAAGTTCCTTTTGGGATCCGTGATTATACTTCTCTTTTGTTAACTCATTCGATTTTAAAATTTAATTTAACTTTTTGGTCATCTAAGAGATCACATTATGAGTAGGTTTTGAAATGTTTGACTTTTTAACTCTGCCTTTCCTACCTTAAAATAATCTAAAAAATTGATTGACTTTGTGAACTAGAACACAAAGCTAATGCCTTAGGTAAAACCTCTCCGAGACCCTCTGGGAAAGAGCAACAAAAAGGACCCACCGTAGGCTTGACCCTTGAATTGAATTGTTAGTTTCAGGAGACAGTGTAATTTGTTTATAGTGAAAGCTTCCTGTCAGTTGTTTTGTTTTTCTTTTTTTTAAGCCAGAAAATTGGGTGTGAACTGCTAATGACTAAAACTTGACATTTGGTTTTTTCCTTCCATCAGGGCAAACAAGCAGCTAGGAGGAGTAGAAGAATTAGTATTGGATAATTTCATAATTTTTAAAGACTGAAGCAACAGAATGACTTGCTTTGTTAATTTAACAATAATATATTACAAGAGAAATGGCTTGCTTAAGGTTGTCTCAAACTTACCATTGGAAGCTTGAACAGCTGATACTAGAGAATCCACTTACGGTTCCATTTCTGTTATCAGTTTACCTTAAAGAAAAGTTCCCTGAGTGAGACCTGGGGATAATAACATTCTGCTGAGCTGCTGATTCCAGGGTGAAGACCTCTAAAAACTACAACAGTTAAACATTATTTAGGAATTTACTTCAGTTGCATTTAAAGTTGAAATAGCATTTTGTTGTCTAAAGGCAAAGTATTGGATTACCAAAGTGTAGCTTGACAAAACAATGCGCTATTGCCATTGGAAGGGCAATTTTTAAATGTATATTGTGTCAGTCCTGCTTCTCTATGTAGAAGGAAATAGCATAATATTTTGTAAATGCTCAGTAAAGCTATTTTTGCCATAATTTGGACTGAGGCCTTTGAAATAAATAATGTAAACTGCCCCCTGTAGACATGTGGCTGTGGTGAGACCCTGACCAGGCCCTGCTCCCCAGCCCCGGCGTTTTATGACGGCTCCACCTCCCTTTCAGGACAGCAGTAAACTGATGGCCATGGCTCGCTGTGTTTAAGACTACAAAACAGGAAGTTATCCATCCATCCATCCACACATTTTTCTGTGAATGACAAAACCATGTAAGATGATGACAGATATAGGCATTAGCTAAAAATACTAAGTATAATTTGGGGACTAAGGTGATATCTGGAGCAAAGGTTAGAAAACTTTTTTTTTGGTGAAGGACCAGGTAGAAAATATTTTAGGTGTGGGCCAGGAGGAAAATTGAGGATAAGGAAAGGAAACAAATCTCAACAATGTTTTCACTAGCGACTTTCAAAATATAATTATAAAATTGAGTGCAATTTTTGTTGTAATACAGATCTGCAGATGAGAAGAATGAAATAATATTTTTTGGGAGGGGTAATATTTTATTTAATTGGGGTTCAAAGTTAACATTCCTTATATCAAAATTAATTGCAAATGTTCATCTGTTAATGCTTATCTGTAATGAAATTCTACATATTTCATCGTTGAAAATTTCTTTTCACACAGATAGGTATTACCAAACACTGATATCAACCCACAGATATTTGATTTTAATTGAGCATATTCATTCCTTGGCAAGTAGTCGTAGAATTCCAGTAGATTTTACTCTTGATATTTGTCTGTTAATATTTCATTAAGTTGCAGATTAATCACCTTCAGTTGAAGGTTAGGTAGGAGCTCTTAACACGCAGCTAAATGGATTTTGAAATGTGGAGATTTCTTTTGCCCTGCTGGAACTGTTACAATAGCTGAGCTTGGGAAATATGTCTGCTTCAAATGTATATGGGAATGGAGATCTCACTTCTTGTTTTGACTTCTGACAGCATAGGAAATGTACAAACCCTCTGTAACTCTCAATTCAAACATTAGTTGTCATCAAAATGACTTTAGTGCAGTATAAATTTTGCATGTAAGTATTGTTTTGCCTTGTAATTTTAGGTTGAATTTATTAAGACACAGTATCAAGCTAATTCCACGGTTCTTCAGTGTTTGATAAAAATGGTGGAAGGCAGGTCTCATTTAGAAAACTTTGTCTCCACCTTGAACTCAACAGCTGCAATAGAGCTTTACTGGTGCTGAGTTGCTGGGCTGCTGTGTGGTGAGCAATTCAGTGCTCAGCTGGTATTTCTGACAGACTTCACAGCCCTGGGGAAGATTAGGTAACCAGAGCATTAAAGCTCACCATTGTCACTGCAGGTTCAGTGAGATAGGATAGATCAAAATACCTTCTGCAAAGTAGGTAATAAATAACCCTAAGCTTCACACAATTTACATTCTCAAAAGTGTTGTCAAGCTTTTCCCTCCACAGGTTTTACCACCAGCAGTTATAACGCATCTTAGTGGATTCCACTTCAGGTTGTACCAAATCCATGTTTTTCTCAACTTCTTTTGAAATATTCTCATCTGTAGTTGATCCAGGCTGACTATTGACTGAGACTAATTCTTCAGTCACTTTGAATTGCTGACTTCTTAAGTCAAAAACAACATTTGAGAAAATATTATCAGTAACATTTGTTGACTCGTCAGGAGTCGAGGAAGAGCTCTTGAGATAATTTTCCTTGTTGTTAGTGAACTATTGATGTTGCCACAATGTCCTCAATTCTTCAACATCCTTGAGTCAAAAGGCTAACAAACTTCCACGAGCTTATTTGCTGGGGCCCATTTCCACGGCTGCTGCAATCAACCGTGATCTACTTAACTCACAATTGGTTAATTGTTCTGCTTTGTTGAGATATTCTGCTTTAAACTTTCTTCATTTTCTGACCATGCCGTCTGTGAGTTCTGATGAGCCTCAGTCTGGCCTGTGGGTGGATGAGGCATCCTTTGGGCTCAGCTTGAGTGTCATGGCAAAACAAGCACGATGTTGTAACGGTTCTGTAACACAACTATCCACACACCCCCGCACCCCAATCTGGCTCACTGAGTCCACTTTTCTCTTCTTGTTTTGACAAGGCAATAGAACGTCATGGTAAGGAGTGTGTGGGCGGCTTGAAATGCTGCCAGTTGATGTTGCACCGCATGGCATGTGGTGCAACAAGCACAACGTGAGCCATGGGACCCACATCAGGTGGCCACCACAGCCATGCCCTCTGCATCACGGCAGCAAGTATCCACTGACAACATGGGAGCACGTGGATGTGACTTTCTTCGTGGACATTGGAATTTGAACTTCATGCCATTTTCGTGGGTTACAAAATATTCCCTAATTTTTTTCAACCACTTGGAAACATAAAAGGGGCTCTTAGCTCACTGGCCTGTACAAAAGCAGGCGGTGAGCAGGGCTGGTTCCTGAGCCCAGTTTGTGGACTCACAGAGGAAAGTCGCAGAGAAGTCAGGTGCAGTTTGCAGTTAGCAAATGGGGAGGAGAGGACTCCATCCCGGGTAAAGGATCCGGGAGCTTGACCCGGCATCACACATGCTCTGGTTATGCACCCATGTCCACCTTCACTCAGCTAAAGGTCAGAATTGTAGGAAGTGTGAAGGGTGGAGCTTGTGTGGGGCACCTCCATTCTGCATCACTCGCCCACTTGCGGGCCCACCGTTAGCCTGCAGACTGTGGACGTTCCTGCTGCAACCTGGGCATCTCACGGACACTCTGCCTCTACCTTTCTCCCCTTCCACCTCCTCTCAATAGGTCAGGTCAGAAAAACGGCAAGAAAGGAGGAAAACACGCTGCTTTGGGGTTACACATCTAATTTTGTGCATGCCTTATTCTTAACCAAGTCTGTTAAGGAAGAAGGTCAGAGACCCAAGGTAGAATTTGGAAAATCAAATCTTAAATGGAAAGAACAATGTTTTTCAGAATTCAAAATATTTTAATTTTTTTTTTTTTTTTTTTTGCGGTACACGGGCCTCTCACTGTTGTGGCCTCTCCTGTTGTGGAGCACAGGCTCCGGACGCGCAGGCTCAGTGGCCATGGCTCACAGGCCCAGCCGCTCCGTGGCATGTGGGATCCTCCCAGACCGGGGCACGAACCCGCGTCCCCTGCATCAGCAGGCGGACTCTCAACCACTGCGCCACCAGGGAAGCCCCAAAATATTTTAATTTTTTAAAAAAAATCATAAATAATTTAAAAAGTTATGTTTACTTTGATGCTATTTACATCATTAGAAGTGTAAGCAGTGTTGTTTGGACTAAATGCTGATCCACGCAGAGATGCAATAAATGCAGAGTTCATATGCGGCATAGTTAAGGTATTTGTAAAGTCCACGGACCTCAGTAAGTGATAAAGACACATTTTCAGAATGTTAAGTGAATGCGTGGAGTCTGAATCAAATCAGAAGAGCACTGTGGAAGCAGTCCGTTCAGTGCCCCAGGCGTATCCCAGGCTAGAAAGGGCACACCTGGTCTACAGTATCCACTCCACTTCTGTACAGTCTAGCAATGCAAGGTACCAGAAGACTCAGTGTAACAGAGGCGTACTTTTTTTTTTTTTTTTTGCGGTACGCGGGCCTCTCACTGCTGTGGCCTCTCCCGTTGCGGAGCACAGGCTCCGGACGCGCAGGCCCAACGGCCATGGCTCACGGGCCCAGCCGCTCCGCGGCATGTGGGATCTTCCCGGACGGGGGCACAAACCCGTGTCCCCTGCATTGGCAGGCAGACTCTCAACCACTGCGCCACCAGGGAAGCCCGAGGCGTACTTTTTTTAGATGACGACTGTAGGTACTTTTACCTACTCTACCTGTGTTCGCCTGTACCGCCGCATTCCTATCCTGTGAATGTGCTTTTGTAAACTCACTGGGCCCTGCTTCCTCTTTTGAGTCTTGGAATCACTGCATTTGCCCTCATTCAAGCAGGCTTGCTCTTCATTCGGTACAATGTTCTGATTTCTTTGCGCTTCCAGACAGCAATTACGAGGAGAGGCAGGGTTTAGAGATTATAGTTCAGACATTTGGAGAAGTTCTTACTATTGTCTGTTCAGATAGGCACCAACAAGACCCTTGAATTTTCTTTTCTGATCCCTTACTTCGAGTCCTGTCAGCATGTGAATGGGATGGAATTTGCAGCTGCTCAGGGTTTGTTATGAAGGGCAGTGGACTGTGATGGGACGCGGTGCCTCCTGATGGTTGTTGTCTCCTTGGAAATACAGGCGGCGTGGTGTATGTGCCGGTTTTCTTCCATCAAAGGGAAACGTGACTAAAGTGGAAAAATTAGTGCCTGGACGTCCTCCAGGTGTAGCTTCTAAAGTTGCAGCATTTCAATTTTTAGCTCAGATGAAATACTGCACGTTTGCAGAGAAATTGCAGTTCCACAGAAGACAGGAAGATGTTCTAAAAGTGCAGATGTACACCATAGGGTTAATTTCTGGAAGCTCTGTCTATCAGTTTAACAGCTTGCAAGGCGTTAGTAGCGTTTATGTCCTCCATATAAACGCAGCACCTAAGGCGGCGTCTGGGTGGCCGTGCTGCAGAGCACAGCGGTTCTTCAAGTGTGGTCCCTGGGCCAGCAGCGTCAGCACCATTCGGGAACTTGTTGGATGCAGACTCTTCCCACCACCCCGCCCCCTGCCCAGTCCTACTGAATCAGAACTCTGGGGAAAGGCCCAGCGATCCATACGTACTCAGCTCTCCAGGTGATTCTGCTCACACAACGTCTGGGGGCCACTGGTGCGATGGTTGAGGGGACTGGGTCTGTCGGCACTTCTCCAACTTCAGTGCCTTCAGAGAACCTGAGATCCTTGAAGACACAGACCTAATTCAATGGATGTGGGTGGGCCAGTACCCTGCCTTTCTAACAAGCTCACTAGCGACGTTCACTGCCGCTGGCCCAGGGAGATGCCTGGGCCGGGGAGTGCCAGCCGTCTACTTGGGGCTGAGTATCAGCTCTGCCCTGCGACCCACCCCTTAGATGGTCCGAGTCCTGCGGTGGGGTCAGTGTGTATGTACGTCTGAAGGAAGGGTTCTTGCTGCTGCTGCCCCAGTGGGCTGAGGTTGGTGGCTTCGTCCAGGTGGCCGCGGGCACACCAGGGAAATCACTCAACATTAACTTTCTCTCTCCGTCCAGAGAGACCCCCTGAATGGAGCTAGATTTTGACAATTAGCAAGTGATTTTTAACTGACCGGAAGTTATCACTGTCTTAAGAAGACTACAATAACTTGACTAGCAAGTTAAGGCTGATACATTTTTATATAATCGGTATTCGTTGCCATAGCAAAATGTGCTCAACTGTAGCCTGGTCATCGTCACATGGAACCCCACGTGCCACTTATTATGAGGAATGACAGCCAAGTAATACTGTCTTTGTTGATAGATCTCATCTGAGGATCTCTGGCAAATTACACGAAAAGTAGAAGATAAAGTTTTCATTTCTTTTGTAGAAACCCTAAGCCTAAAATAATTGATTTTTATAAAAGCTTTGAGAGGATGTTAAGAGTGGGTAACAGGATACCTTCATCTAAGACAGAAGCCTGCTATGCTTCCCCAAATTATTATGAATGTATTCTAATAGACATCAAAGTTGAAAGAGTTTTGCAGTAAGCAGTTGAATTCCCATTATTTCCATCCTGGGATTAATATTTTACCACATTTGCTTTATCACGTAACTATCCATCTGTCTTTATCCACTCAATAATACATCTGATTTTTGATGCATTTCAAAATAAATTTGACACATCAGTACACTTCCTGCCAATACCTCAGCAGTATCTATACTTTTAACCAGTTACTACCATTTTAAGCTAGAATTTTGTCCCACTTATTGGCAAACCTTCCTTTTAAAGGCATAGGTGCCCAGCATGCTACACCAAGGACATAATAAAAAATAGACACGCTTTTAGATTTATGGCTTTTGGGCTGAAATCTTGTGTAAGTGTCAAGCTAGATTGATATGGGTTTAAAATAATGAGAAAAAGATTATTAATGATTAGAGTTTAATTGACCATTGGTTCTTCTTTATGTAGCTGTGGAAATACTGGCAGACCCAGGAAATGACAGCAGAAATTAAAAATGTCAGCTGGCTCCAGGCACTGAAAAGTCCCCAAGACATGTAGCTAACACGTTAAAGTTTGCATTTTTTTTTTTTTTTTGCAAACTCTCTCATCTTCCTTCCAAAAGAAGGAGCATGTAACGAGCTGATGGATGACAGGCTGTATGTCTGGGGATGGCTCTTGGAAGCCGGAGAGAGAATCGTATTCCCTGAATGCCTGCCTCATATTTCTTCCCAGAAATGTTTACACAGCATACGGGCGAGGGACCTGTCACCCATCATTAGCTTGGTGAGGACCATCCTCCTGACCCGAGTATGAATACATTTGTACTGTCTTCAGCTTTGGACCTGTTAGTACCCACCCTCGATCTGAGGTTTTTCAGGAGGTTACATTGTGGCAATTGGCTGTACACCCTTCAGAGTCTTCTTGGTGGTGGTTGTACGTGTGACCCCCCTCAGTGACCCACCACATTCATTAACCTCGGGAACACCTTCACTCCTACACTTGCACTTGAGCTGTCGTCTGAAGGCTTGAGAAGTTTTCCCAGCTGGACATCCCAATATTTTCAGCCCAACTCCTCCACTCATGATGTGGCCAGAGAAGTCTTGCTTATGGGCACAGCCAGAGAAGCACTTGGCAGGTGTCTTTGCCCCGTGTGTCCTGATAAAGCTCAGGACAGGACAACAATCTGATCTTCCCTTTGGCCAGGTGCACATTTCAGGACGAGCTACTGGGATTTCAGGGGCCCTACCACAAGTTTTCTTTGACCTACAGAAGACTCAGCTAACCTCCTGAATCTCAGTTTTTAGCTGCTATCCAAGAATGGGCAGAATAAGGGTCCCAAAGACATCCCCGTCCAAATCCCCAGAACCTGCGAATATGTTACTGCGCGTGGCAAAGGGGGATTAAGACAGGTGGAATGAGGGGCGCTCATCAACCGAACTTGAAGTTGAGGTTTTCCTGGGTCATCCATATGGGCCTAGTGTGGACACAGCGTCCTTAAGGGGGAGGTGGACTCGGGGAAGAGGTGGAGCAAGGCCTGTGTCAGCCCAAAGCGGTGAGGCGGCCGGCTGGAACCTCCAGCTTAGCCGCGTGGGGCTGTTCTGGGCGTCTGGCCTGCAGAGCTGTATGGTGACAGCTGATGCTGTCTGAGACCCAAAGTTTGTGCTCGTTTATTTTCGGCAGCAGTGGAAGCGGTGTCGAGCAGGTGGGTTGCCCTCATTCCAGACACTGTGTCGAGCCTCCGTTTTGGTGGCAGAACTTTCCAGGGATAAATGCCACAGGACACGGGGGCCCGGGCTCCGGTCCCACTGTCTCCTGTCTCGTGCAGTCGGGGTCCTCAGAGGGATCCTGCCTGCGGCGAGGGAAGGTCTCGCGCCTGGCCTGCTCTCCTGCGCATGTGTATGCGCCCCCTTCTCCCTCCCTGTCCGCTGGGCCACTCACTCATTCGCTCTATCGTTAATGCCCTCCAGGCGCAGGACTGCGGCTCCAGCCTGCGAGAGGGCTGCAGGTTTGCTGGCCCCACGGCCCAGCGAGCGCACGGGCGGCTGCTCGTCAGCCCGGAGTGGTTTTTGGCCCTGTCCTTGCGTTTTGTGCTGGGGAAGTGTCCGGCTGCCGTCTGCAGTAACCAGGTCCCCACCCCCAGCACGGGACGGGATCACTCCAGGGACACAGCGCTTGACCCGCCTCCGCGCAAGCCTGCGGGGGCGGCTGCCAGAAGTTCCCACCAGACAGGGCAGCACCGGGCTTCCTGGGTTACCGATCAGCTGACTCCCAGACACCGCTTTCACCCTATCACGCGCGTCCTCAATAGTTATGGAACAGGATGTGGCAAGATAAAGGGTCGGTTCACACCCCGCTAGTCCAGAGTCACCTAACGAGAATATTCGCATGTCTTAGTGCCCGAGAACAGTCCGTTTCTTCACACACCTTCATGCACTGTGGCTCCTGCTTGCCAGAAGGTTCATCGCGTTTTCTTCTGTTGGCTATGTTAATTGTTGTTCAATATCTTTAAGCATAATTTTTTTCCTGAGGGTTGTGTTTGTGGCCTAAAGTATTTTATTCATCTTGGCACAATAGCTGGCATGTGGAGGGAGACTGAACACTGTCTGCTGCATGGCTCGGGGGGAGCAGGTATTCCTCAGCTCTTGCTAAAAAAAAGATAAACAAAGCTGCGTAAGCAACCCCCCACCAAGAGCTCAGTGGCCTGAAACGACCCCTGGTTCTCTCGCTATGTGGTTGCCTGCTGGCTCCACGCCACTGGGACGACGGACGCCTTCCTGCTAGACCTGCAGGTAGTGTGGGTGGATCTGACCTGCCGGATGGCAGAAGATGCAGGCAGGTGCAGGAATCTTGGGAAACCATGGCAGGGATTCCAGCTCCTGCAGCCTCGCAGCAGGTGGGATCGTGCACTTGCCAAACGCCACCACCTGCTTCCTGAACCTTGGGAGCCCCATGGCCTCTCACCCTGCTGTCCCTATCCCACACCAGTGGGTTCTAGACGGGAACCTTGTTCTAGAAACCCTAGGAGCTAGAGCACCCCAGACACCCAGCATCCCTGCCGCAAGGCGTGCACAGAGGGCTCAGGGTCCCTGTGAGCACCTTCTCAACCCTTATTGCCAGGCGCCATCTGGTCCTGGGGCCTGCGGCTGGTGCCACCGCCTGGAGCAGCCGGGGGCTCCTTCTGATGCAGCCCTGAGGGGCTCATCGTTTCCCCTTGTGGCTCTTCCCCCCTCTCACGGATGGGGGTGCAGCACGTCCTCCTCCCGGAGGGGAGAGCCGTCCCCCAGAGCGTGGGCACTGAGAAACACGGGGCCCTCTGGATGTTCGGGGTCTTCTTCCCCCTCTGGCTCACAGGTCTCACCTCCAGAGGACGCACGACTTCCGGCTCCAGATCCTATTTGGCTGACACCCTCAAGGCCAGGGACCAGGGGAGGCATTCAGGTTTCCTGCTGAGTGAAAGATGCCCCAGCTCAGATGCTGAAGGGACACGGCTGTCCCTGTGATGTGAGGATAAGTGGCTCCTGGTAAAAACACACACAGAGCATCTGCCAAGGTTGACAGCCTGCGGCCAGGGGCTTGCTGGCTTGGCGGGCAAGCACGGAACTCCCCTGGAACAGCAAGTTTGCACGTGGTCCCCATCTTGTTAAGCATATAAAATACGCCTTTGTTTTCCAAGGGGCATGTATTGCATGCAGGCCAAATCAGGATCATAGGAACTAGAAGCTCTTCATTTTCCAAGTGGTCGAGAGCGGCGCGAATCTGCGCCGTCCCCCAGGGAACGCGCTGTTGCTCTTGGCTTCGACCTCCTGCTGAGTGCCAGTCTAGTCCCTTCCCTCCAGTGACCGGTCCCGCAGGGAGGGAGCTGCGGGCACTGCCAGCGGCTGTGCAGGTTGGTGCACGTGTGCACCTGGGAGCCTGGGAGTCACAGGCCAGCCGGTCCGCCGTGAGGCGGACTTCGGGCTGAGGCCACTTGTCACCGAGCCCCCTTTCCAGCCTCCTCCTGGGTGTGTGCACAGGACCGAGTGGGTCCAGCTGTGTGTGTTACTGGGACCCCTCGTGGTCAGTGGGCTGCCCCAGCCTCGCCGTGGTCAGACCCTGGGATGGAGACCCCTCTCCCCAGGGTCAAGGCGGCCACGTGGCCTCTGCAGACGCTGCTCCCGGCATCTCCCATGGAACGAGGGCCCTCTTTGCCAGCCACCCAGGCACGTGCTTTTTCAGAAATGTCATTCTCCCTTACCAATGGGTTCCCCATCTTGCGGCGAGGGAAGGTCTTCTGGGCTGCTTTAGGTGGGGAGGGACGGTGATGTGTGTGGCACTGGTTACACATGACTCCACACCCCAAAAATCACAGAGTCTGGGCTTCTCTCTGGGGGCTGCTCCTCTAGCCCCGCCGGGCACAGGTCTGACTCAGCCGCTCGGAGCTGCTGGGGTGCTGCCGGAAACCGCCCGACGTACACATGGCCCCCCTACATCTGGCCTGAATACTGTGAGCCCTAGTATTGGGGAGGGTAATTCTTCCCACTTTATGTCTCTTTCTCAGCGTTAACTATTCTAGTCCTTGTGCCTTTCTGTATAACACTTAGAAGAAGCTTGTCTATATATACAAAAAAAAAAAACAAAAAAAAGCTGGACGTTTGCGAACAATTGTATTAAACCCATAGACCAACTTGGGGAAAACTGACATCTTGACTGAGTCATGCAGCTCATGAACTTACATATACCAACTTATCAGCCATCATTGCCGGTATTCTGACTTTCTTCTTTAAAACTTAAATAACAAATCATACCAACTGTTTTGATGTCAATTCTGTCATGATTCTGATAAATTTATTTCCTCATTAGTTAATATATGAGCTGGTCGTTTTCCATTTTCATCCTCTTTTATTTTTAGCAGTTTCAAATAGTTTTTGAAGTAAGAAACTTTAAATTATAAACCAGCAATATATCTAATAAACGCTTTTCTCATAGCTTACCTATATATGTTTATATTTAACTTCCAATGTTCTTATGTACTTATAGCTTACAGGATTCAATTTTTATATCCCATTACCCATTTAAAAATTTTGCTTACAGTTTTGATTTTGGGGTGTTCATTTTATTTAACGTCTGTACAATTTCTGCAACAGCATTGTTTGTGCGGTGTGAGCACTTCGAGGGGTAATTACGTCTTGTGAGGCACCCACTGTGTAACTGGCACATTTTAATAAATGCCTCTGTGACTGTTTTAGCAAGTGTACTGATTACCTGCAGCACCATTCCTGGTAAACCTTTCTGCCCAGAGAGGAAGTGCTGTAACTATTCGTGTTCGGAATCCTCATTTAACAGTTTTCTTCCCCGTTTACTCGAGGAAACTCCTGTGCTACAGGAAGTACATTTCTGATGACTCCTGTGCATATTCTCAGTCTGGCTAATTCTCCATGCTGGAATTTAATCCCCACCAACTCAAACCTGCCTTCCTTCATCTTACTGAGGGCCTCACACCTTTCCACACCTGCCTATTCAATTCCATGACAACATTGTGGGAAAGGCGTTATTATCACCGCTTCTTGTGAGGGAGACTTGGGATTCTTGAAGGTATCTTGCCCAAGATACCACATGGAACCATAACTCAAATACAGCTTTCTTTTTTTAATATATATATATTCCAAGGAAAATGTGGCAACTGCCTGGTTATTGCATGTCTGGCTTCATAGACTAATATACTGCTCATCGTCTCCAAGCATAATTAGAAATGCAGCGTGATAATAACATGTACCAAATCATTTTTGGATTTGGATTAGCTGATTAAAAAGGAAAAGGAAAACCTACATCTTTGTGCTCCATTCCCATGTACATAAGCAAGTGAAACAAGCTGGTTCGTTTCGTATCGCTCTGTAACTAGCAGCTGAAAGTAACAGAATCCTAGGAGGTGAGGACCTCACACCTGTGTCTTGCTGAGCGTGTGTGTTTGTCTGGTGAGGGGAGATGCATCCGGGTTATCCGTTGGGCAGAAGATCGAGTGATCTTTCCCTATTTTAACAATGTTGCTAGATGTGATCATCATGTCTCAAAAGCCTTTGCAAAACTCACAAATACCTGTACATATTATTTTAAAAGCCACATTAAACACGTGACATATGATTTAACAGCACACATATGGATGAATGTTGCTCTTACAAAGTTTCTTCTCTGCATGCAGAAAAAAGAGTTTTTTTAAGCATATTGCTAGTTGTGTAGTATCTTTAAGATATTTTAAATAACGTTCGCCTTTATAACCAGTTTCCTGTTATTGTGCAAGTAACCACAGACAGGAGGCGAAGAACTTATAGGTTTTTGACCTAGGAACTGCTGAGTGGTGGTAACACTTGCGGGTTTGGAGAAAAGCACTTTGGGTGGGAGAGGAAGTGCCCTGAGTTCAGGACCTTCGTGAGACAGTGATGGAGCTGCCTCCAAGGCCGTGGGACAGATGCTTCTGAGCCGACTTTTGGCATTTGCTGCCGTTGGCAAACCTGTGTATTTTTTCATGGTCGCCGGCTTCTCTCCATCGTCCATCCTGAGTGCTGGCTGCTGGAAAGGGTGTGGGCGTCATTAGTCATTTCAGGGGAACGGCCTTTGGCCTCGCTGATCCTCACAAGGATCTCTCTACTTTTTCTTTAATTTTTGCTCCTGTCTTTTTTCTCTCCTCCTATGTTTAGTACCATTCATTTGTACGTTTCTAGCTTGTTCAGTTGAATATTTCACTTATTTTCAGACTATTTTCTCTCTTAATGTTCACATTTAAACCTATAAATTTCTCTCAAAGTACCAGTTTAGTTTCAGTTTTGGCACGAAGTACTTCTGTCTTCATTTAGTGTTAACTATTTTAAAATTTCTATAACCGTTTCCTTTGTAGTCAATGAATTACTTAGGAATGCTTTGCTTTGTTTTGTTTTGTTTTGTTTACGTTTCTGACCTAGTCCCTGGGATAGTGACCTGATTCCTGATTAATTTTCATAAAATTTCCATGTGTTTCTGAAAAAATGCATATATTATATGTCGGTTGTTACAGGATTCTACTTAATATCCATTATGTCATATCTTTTGGATCAAACTTGATGCTGTTTTTCAGATCTTCTGAAACCTTATAATTGATTATATTTGCCCTTTGACCTGTGGGTTTGTAATGAGGATGAATTAAAATCTGCCTCTGCATTTATGCTTCTTCAGTGTTTCCTTGTAACCCTTCCAGCTTCTGCATTAGGTGTCCTGACACTCTGTGTGTAGTTTGTGATCATTGGTCTTCCCAGGGATTTTGCTTTGTATTATTATTTTTCATTCATTTTATTTCCCACTTATGTTTTTGGAGTTAAATTAATTTTCTTTTATCTTATATTAACAGCACTAAACCAACTTTATATTGGTTAATATTTATGTGGCATAATTTTCTCATCTGTTTACTTTCAGTCTCTCTAGTTGAATTTCTTAATTTTATAGTTGCTGCCTTTTCACTGGAGAATTTACCCATTCATGATATTTTGGACTACTGATACATAACGTTTAGACTCACTTTTACGAATGAGTTTTGCTGTGTTTCATCCTGTGCTTTGACTCTTTTGTTTCCCTTTCTGCCTCTGAGAGGTTGATTTTTAAATATTTTTCCCAGTGTCGGTTGGAAGCTCAAGATTGTAGTTCTGTGTTGTTTTAACTGTTACCCTTTAAAAATATTTATTTATCTGTTTATTTATGTTTTGGCTGTATCGGGTCTTAGTTGCAGCATGCGGGCTCTTCGTTGTGGTGTGTGGGCTTCTCTCTAGTTGTGGTGCACAGGCTCCAGAGTGCGTGGTCTCTGTAGTTGTGACACGTGGGCTTAGTTGCCCCGAGGCATGTGGGATATTAGTTCCCTGACCAGGGATCGAACTGGCGTCCCCTGCATTGCAAGACAGATTCTTAACCACTGGACCTCCAGGGAAATCCCCGTTTTTAACTATTACCCTTAATACTGTAATGTATATACTTAACTATACATTTTAATGAAAGAATTTAAGGTTACTCTGTATCTCTGTTTCCACCTGGACAAGAAAAAAGATCTCAGAGGCTGATGTGGTGTAGTGAGTGGTATTACTGTCTAGAGTTTTGATCAATTTCTGTGTCTGTTATTTTTTGTCTTGTTTCTTCCTCTAGGTTACCTTCTCTTGCTGAAAGACATCTTTTCATAATATCATTTTATTTTTTTCCTTGAGGTATTGAAAGTAAGTGATAATATCTCTTGGTCTTTGTATACCTGAAAATGTCCTCATTTTGCTGTCACTCCTAAATGATAGTTTAGCTTGGTATACATTTCTAGATTGACATAGTATTAACATATTAATAATAATAATATTATTAACACTTTGAAAATATTATTTTATTGCTTCCTGATCATCTAATGCTGCTGGTAAGGAATTTGCCATCTGTTACCTCTTCAAATATTGTTTCTCCAAAACTGCCTTTATTATTGTGTTCTGCATTCTTTTATATATATATATATATATATATATATATATATATATTTTTTTTTTTTTTGCGGTACGCGGACCTTTCACTGTTGTGGCCTCTCCCGTTGCGGAGCACAGGCTCCGGACGCGCAGGCTCCGGACGCGCAGGCTCAGCGGCCGTGGCTCACGGACCCAGCCGCTCCACGGCATGTGGGATCTTCCCGGACCGGGGCACGAACCCGTGTCCCCTGCATCGGCAGGCGGACTCTCAACCACTGCGCCACCAGGGAAGCCCTAGGTATATTTTTGAAACCCTTAAAGTATCATCCATGGCTCTTAGCTGAGCTTTTATATTTTAAAATCAATTTGTCTCTCTAAGCTGAATTTTGGGTGATTCCTCAATATTATATTCCAACCAACTTCTTTCAAATGTGTTTCGTCCTTGCAGGAAATGTTCTGCCACTTTTTTAATATCCATTTTTAAATTTCCAGTATGTTCTTTTACGTATCCACCTTCTTACACTTTACTGCAGTTTGTAAAATAATTTCTTTTTTTACATTTGGCTATTGTTCATTCATCTCTTTGGGGATTATAAGCATAACTTATTTTCAATTACTCTTCAGACTATGTTTTTTTATTTCAGATTGACCTGGAATGCAGTTGTCTTCCAGCTGTTATTTGGTTATCTGTCTTAGCATTCAATTTAAATGTGTTTTTATGATTTTAATTTACAGATTTATTTTTGGTCAAGAAGCATGCTTGGTCTTTCCCTTTCTCTTTCTCCACTGCTCTCTCCCTGAATTTGGTTTTTGCAATTGCTTCTTTCCAAGTTTTTTGGGACGCAAGTGCAGAACCCGGTGACAGGAAGACCCCGGTTCTGGTCATCTGGAAGCTCATGTCAGGGTCTTCGCCCTTGACGACTCTGGGTCTCCGTTAGGCATGTGTTTAGCTCAAACTGCAGCACCAGGTCCTAGTGTAAATGTCAGCCTCCCTTCAGGAACCCGGGACTCCCCACCATTCCTGGGCTCCAGCCTTTTTGTGGAGACTCACTCCCTGCCCGAAGCTGGGAGCCCAAGGCATAAGCTTGTGTTTCTGTTTCATTTCTGCTCATGGAAGAACTGCCTTGTTTTGAGCCTAGCTATGCCAGTTTATTTTTCTCTTGTTATATTTTATATATAGTTTTCTATATGTTTGAAATAAAGGAGCTGCTTCAAAGCTTTAATTAAAAACTTGATCTTAACTAGAAGTTTCATTTAGATATTGAATAATAGAACTGTAAGAGAGGTTAGGAATTTGGGATTTCACAGTTCAGATGTAGTTTGCAAACTTAAAAAACAATTCCTAAGTAACCTCACCCTCACCCTACCCCCAAAATAGGCAATCTCCAGATTCATTGCCATAAATTTGACTTCACTTAGTCTATGAAAACCTATGAAAATTTTGGGCGTTATTGTTGAGGAAATGGCCACCTTCTCCCTTGGTCAGTTCTTTCTCAGGTGATGGCTGCAAACCGACATCATCCATTTCCCAGGAACCTGAAATTCCCATACACTGTTCAGTAACTTTTTTCTCCTTCAGAAAATATTCTTGGGTTCTGTAACAGTGAGAAGGGTCTCTACTTGATAAAATATGTGAGTGATTATCTCAGTCCAATTCTTTTTATGCAGCAGTACATTGTGTGTGTGTGTGTGTGTGTGTGTGTGTGTGTGTAGTCAGTGATATATGGATAGTTTAAACTAGCCCATAAAGTTGATTATCCACTTGGAAGTTCAGCTCCTGAACTTGGGCCCTGTCATTAACAAGGGTGAAGTTTTAGGCAGGTCAAGGTTACAATGCTTCACTCTGGAGATTTCCAGGCCATGAAGAGAGTCGCTGGTTCTTTAGAGATATTGGAAAAGTAGAAATACCGCACGTTCTTCTAGTTATTTGAAGCACAGGTTCTGCCCTTCTGAGCTGGAGTCTGGAATGCCAAGTGGGCTGCGTCTGCGGAGTGTGAGGTGTGGGGAGAGCAGCCCTTGGGATGGTGTCTGGTCCAGCATCTCACTTCTATCTGCACGGAAGCTGCAGAACCGGGAGTCCCACACCGGCCCGTGAGTGGACTCTGGCAGGTCTGTGGATCCTTTCCTTTCAAGCGGGAAGCACTGCACACCCATTCCCAGCCCTGAGGAGGCAGCGCTGGGAGTTGGAAAAGCTCCCTGCCCCCGACCCCCCCGCCAGGCCCCTTCCTGCCCGCGGCCCCCCCCAGACCCCTTCCTGCTCCCGGCCACCCCCCCCGACCCCTTCCTGCCCCCGGCCACCTGCCCCCCAGACCCCTTCCTGCACCCAGACCCCTTCCTGCACTCAGACCCCCTCCACACCCAGATCCCCCCCGACACCCAGATCCCACCCCCGACACAGCCAGATCTCCACGCTGACCCTGAGCAGCAGGGATTCATTCCCTGGGCCTCACCCTGCAGACTCCCAAAGCCTCTTGGAGACAAACAGACCTGTTAAGTGGCCCTCCCCTCCCCAGGGCCTGTCTGCTCCCGGGTGGAAAGCAGCCAGTTCCTGGCCTTACCTGCCCTGCAGGAGTCCAGGGCACACGGGTCAAACTACCTCTAATAACGACGCAGGAAGTTTTGGGGTCAGGAAGGACACAGTTGCTGGAAGCCTCTGTGCGGAGGAAATGTCCCGTGGCGTCCCCAATGGCTGGGTGACCCTGCCCCCCGGCTCACCCTGAAGCCTCTGTGTGGAGGATGGGCTGTTCCACAGTGAACGCCTCCCTGGGTTAGTGGCTCAGTGCTGAGCCGTCCGGGGGAGTCTAGCCAGGGCAGACCCCTGTGTCTCCATCCAAATCCCACCCAGGCCCAGAGCCACCTCCCGCGGAGCACAGGGCAGAGACCCGAGCTGGGCCGGGGCTGGTGGAGCTGAGTTCCAGGAACGCCTCACGGGCAAAGCCAGAAGGACAACCACAAAATATTTCCACATGTCAGACTTCAGCAAACTTAAACGACGTGGAAATATTTACCCTGGATTAGAGACTTCGAGAAGTAATTAAATTATAGAATTTAAGTCTTTGGAGAGCTTAGCCTTGGCCCATGGTGGGACCGTCTGGAGAGATTTCAGAAACCATGGTACCCAGACCCATCCCGGAAGCTCTGAGTTAATTGACCACGAGTGGGATCTGAGTAATAGCCAAGGACCCTCCATGAGGCCTGGATAATCAGACAACAGGCTGAGACGGGCATGATCTGACCGGTGCCCTGTGGGAGAGACAGGTTACATACCGTGGAGGTGGGCGATGCTACAGCATGGGACTTTCTTTTCTGAAATCTGTAAAACGAAACAGGTGACCATCCAGGCTGCAACGGGGGAACAGTGGTGTGGTGCCTTCTCCAGCTTTTCTCTGCCGTGATGGCCTGTGAAACTAACACTCTCAAATATAAGCTAGTTTTAGGCTTTTAATCCAAACTAAATCCTTGCACTTAACTGCCTCTGTCAAGGCAAAGCACCCGTGTGGAGATACTGTTAAAGGTTTCTGCTGTGGAGGTGTTACATATGTTGGTTTGCACCTATATTAGTACTTGCCATATGTGTACCTCAATCCCCAATCTGGAACACAGTTACAATACTGACCCCACTTGACAGATGATAAAACTGAGGTACAGAGAGGCTGGATAATTTACGAGAGGTTCCATAACTGGTAACTGGTCCACTTGCCTGTGAGTCTGCACTATTTCTGCCTCAATCACAGGGAAATCCTTGTTTTTTTTTTTTTTTAAACAAGATATTGAATATAGTTCCCTGTGCTATACAGTAGGTCCTTGTTGTTTATTTTATGTATATATACACACAAGTAGTGTGTATCTGTTAATCCCAAATTTCTAATTTATCTACCCTCGCATTCCCCTTTGGTAACCATAAGTTTGTTCTCTGCATCTGTGTCTGTTTTGTAAGTTCATTTATATCATTTTTTTTTAGATTCCACATATAAGTGAAATCATATAATATTTGTCTTTCTCTGTCTGACTTACTTCACTTAGTATGATAATCTCTAGGTCCACCCATGTTGCTGCAAATGGCATTATTTCATTCTTTTGTATGGCTGAGTAATATTCCATTGTACATTCATACCACATCTTCTTTATCCATTCATCTGTCGATGGACGTTTAGGTTGCTTTATCCTTGGTCTTCTTACGATTTTATTCCATGCTATCCTCTAAAGTTTTGTGCCAGGTTAAAAAAGGGGAAAGAGAGTTGGAGAGCTCTCCTTTTGTTTTCATGCTGGCTACCAAACAAAATATAGAAATGTAATAGGATAAGGGGGTTTTAAGAGTGGGTTAAAAAAGGTCAAACCCAACCCATCATACTGTCCCCATAAAGAGAGCTAATTCAAACTGGCTCTGTACCAACCATTCTCATACTGCTTTTTCTCCTTTTCTACTCACTGTCCTGTTTGAAGTAACTGCATAAGAACAGCATTGAATATAATCTTAAAATTCTGCTTTAGAGAACATTTGAAAGTCTGTTTTCATTTTAAGTTTCTTCTTTTGATGGGCAAGGCTGAACAGTAAGTTTTTCATGGAGATTTCAGACCTGCCCCCTCATCTACCACACGGTCTCCCAAAGCATGTGAGCAAAGCAAATTCTTACCAGGCCCAAGACAAACAACAGCTGTGCCGGAGAGTCTGGTAGCTGATTCGTCTTGGCACAGATATGCCTTGTGTTTCAATTAGGCAGGAACCCAAGTCTGACAATTAAACAGTGACATGCCTTTCTCCCTTCACGCCAGCAACGTATAGGGGCTTTCTCTCCCTTTGCGTCCGTGCTGTTAGTGGTGGCGTTAATGATCAGGGACGCCACCACGTCACAGGACGTGTGGAAGGTGGATTTCCCATCTGGCGTTCCCGTGGTCTCCTCGTCACCTCCGACGGGGAGGGGTAGATGGGTTTTCCGGGGAGCATGCAGTCATGGGTTTCTGGGTGTGAAAGTGTTCAGCTATTGGGACGATTTTCAAATCAAACAGTTTTAAGCAAATAAGACTAAACATGCTTCTTTTACAGCATTTTTCATTAATTGCCCTTAACACTCCAACCTACTAAGCAGGTTGAAATAGAGATTTACTCATGCTCACTGCTCAGAGTAAATGCGATGATTTTTCTTGTTTTTTTTGTTTTGTTTCTTTGCTTTTGTTTGTTTGTTTTGCAAGGATGCTCTGAGTTTGGGGATTTATTTACATTTAGGAAAGACATCTAGTGAAAGGATGGTTTGTAGATAACCCCACAGGCCAAATTAGAAAAAAATTGTATCTTATGCTGGATTCATGCAGGAAAAATAGTACATTGGAAATGTTTGGATTTTATTCGCATGACGGTTATGGCTTACATTTGGTTACTTCTTGTTATTCACTTTCTCCTAGTTCCTTGTTGACCTAGGACCTCGCTCATGGGGTTTACCGCCCTTCACAAGCAAGTCGGTCCTATTGTCTGGGGGTGGCAGCTCTCACAGCAGGCAAAGGCCAGAAGGCCCTGTCCGGCTCCTGATGGGTCAGCCAAGGATTGAGGGTTGATGTCCAGCCAAGCCAGGCTTTCCCTGCTGTCTTCAAGCTGGCGCCCCTTCTCTCTCTGAAATGCTTTCCTTAGTTTACACGTGGAGCTCGCTTACACATCATGGCACCTTCTCACATTCTAATCAAAATGCAGGAGATATTCCTGGCTGTCACAGAGGAGGGTGATATTTAGATGATAAAATAATAGTCTTTACTATATGCCAAGTACTGTTCTAAGACCTTGTTGATGTTAACTTAGTTCTCAGATCCCCTGAAGTAGATGCTGTTCTCATCCCCGTTTTATAGATAAAGAAGTTGAGGCAGAAGAGGTTAGGTAACTTGTCCCGATTTTATGGATGAAAACATTGAGGCACATGATCCTGTGTAACTTCACTGAGAGGACACGGCTGCTGAAGGGCAGCTCGAGGTTCGAACCGCACAGCCTGACCCGACCTGTGCCTGGCGCCTGTGCTCTGCCACCTACTACCAACAGTGGGCCGTACATTTTTGTATGGGGGACAAGGAAAGTACGAAGGTTCTAGAGAAACTTGTGTTTAGAGAAAAGCAGCTATTTTCAGACCTGTTTAGACAATAAAATATAGTAGGCAGAGCTGTATGACTTGCCCCTCTCGTTGCAAACTTGGAAGATGGCTCTGACTGAATGAAGAAACGGGCCTCAGAGCTTCTGGAAACACTGACACAAAGGACACATTTAAACACTTGTCTCCCTAATGGAGGAGATCGAGGCAGATGGAGGCTGTGTGATGTTTCATGATTATGAGGACAGCAACGAACAGAAACATTTAGCGCTTTAGCAACCTGTGCTGTTAGAAACAGATTTACAAGTTAGATGTGTACCGAGTGTGACCAAGTCTGGACTTAGAACCTACAGTGCTTGCCTATTTTTGGTGTATTCTTCTGTTACTGTTAGAATAAAACCCATCTGGTTATTAGTTATTTTTTCAGGATTGCTCCATTGTATCACATAAGGTGTGTGATATTGAAAAGAGGTCTTTTTTTATGCTTTGGGCATTAAAACACCTAGAGAATATCTCCCTCCCCCAGGTCCCACCACGATCTCGGTAGAGACCGTCCCACTCTCCCAGGTCCCACCACAATGGGTTTGCGGAAAATTCCTCTCACCCAAGGTCTCCTGAGCCCCTTTGCAGTCAATTCCCTCTTCCCGCTCTGGCCACATTTGATTTCTGTCCCTGCGTGTCTTTTCAGGAAGCCATATAAGTTGGATAATACACTGTGTATTTAGTGTGTGCATTCTTCCATGTAGCCTAATGCTTTCTGAGACTTTCTCATATTGTTGCACCTGCCAGCAGTTTGCTTCATTGCATGGTTATCACACTTTGGGTAAACATTCACCAGTTGTGGATGTTTTGGTTGCCTGAATTTTAGCCTGTTATGAATTTAGCTACAGAAACATCCACGAACAGCTCTTTGTGCCAACATATGTTTTCATTTTCCTTGGATACATACTTACATCTGGGATTTCTGGGTCATATATTAAATATATGTTTTACTTTATAAGAAACTTCCAAACCATTTTCCACATGACCATGCAATTCTATGTTCCCAGCAGCTGTGAATGTATGAGAATTCCACTTGCTTCACAATGAGGGTAGGGTACAATTTATTCTATATTCAGCTGAATATAAAGCAAAAAGTGATTATGGGCCCATTTCAGTTATGGATAGACCTATGTGAATCCTTAGGAAACCATGGCCCACTGCATTCAACTGTGCACTTAAAAATACATCTTGATTGATATTTATCCCCAAATGCAGGGTCGTTTCAACATCAGAGGATCTAATGACTTAACTCACTACTTGTATAAGAGAAAATATTTTGTATTATCTCAGTAGACACAGAAGAAGCATTTACATCCACTACTGTTTAAAATTAAAAGGAACTCTAGCAATGTAGGAATGGAAAGGAGAGCTTCCTTATATGCCAAATTATATGCCAAATTTTAGAGCAAATACTTTACATAATGGACAGATTTTACAAGCACTCTCCTTATAATCAGGCACATGACAAGTGTAACTATTCTGACAGCTCCTTTTCACATAATACTGGGGATCTTGGCCTATAGAACAAGGAAAGACAAATAAATGAGAGTGAAAGGACTTGAAAGAGGAAAGACAAAGCTCTCGTTAGTTGCAGATGGTTTGAGTCATTTAACTGGAAAAACTAATAGAATCATTAATCTATTAGAACTAATATGATTCAGCAAGGTTGTTGCATGTAATAACTAGTTACAATGATCAGTACACCAATAGTAAGCAACAAAACTTAAAAATAAGATTTCCTTCATGATACCAAATAACTCTTGAAACTATCTGGGAGCTGAACTACAAAAAACAAATAAAAAATGACCATGGAGCAAATTTTAAAACTCTAATAAACTGCATAGAAGATCTAAATAGTATTCCCCATCCTTCTATAATTTAAGTTACAGCCTAATATTATAAGGATGCCAGTTCTTCACTATTTTATAAATTTATTGCAATCTCAATCAAAATTCCAGTAGCACTCAATAAGCTTGTTCCAAAAAACATATATTGGAGAAAAAAGACCCATAAAAAGCTCAGTCAACTTCATATTTTCCCTATTAGATAATGAGAAATACGTCAAAACCACAGAAATGAAAACAATATGTTATTGGTTCAATAACTGAAATAAAGCCAGAGGAATATAATAGAGAATTCAGAGATATTTGTGGATTTAATATTTATTAAATATGGCACCACAAAACAATAGGGAAAAGAGAGATTATTTGGTACAATGTTTAGGAAAAATTAGCTCTCTATTTTGAGAAGAAATAAAACTGTATTTCTATTGAAAAATGCATACACCTGATAACGTTAATATCTAAGTTTGAAAGGTAAAACTGTAAGTAAGTAGAATAAATTATAGGAAAGTAACTTTGTGACCTATGCTTGGGAAAGACTTTTTTTTTTTTTACATCTTTATTGGAGTATAATTGCTTTACAATGGTGTGTTAATTTCGGCTTTACAACAAAGTGAATCAGTTATACATATAAATATGTTCCCATATCTCCTCCCTCTTGCGTCTCCCTCCCTCCCACCCTCCCTATCCCACCCATCCAGGTGGTCACA
>NW_021703771.1:88024568-88024926 GCF_005190385.1 Monodon monoceros | reverse complement strand
TCTTTATCCATTCATCCGATGATGGACACTTAGGTTGTTTCCATCTCTGGGCTATTGTAAATAGAGCTGCAATGAACATTTTGGTACATGACTCTTTTTGAATTTTGGTTTTCTCAGGGTATATGCCCAGTAGTGGGATTGCTGGGTCATATGGTAATTCTATTTGTAGTTTTTTAAGGAACCTCCATACTGTTCTCCATAGTGGCTGAACCAATTCACATTCCCACCAGCAGTGCAAGAGTGTTCCCTTTTCTCCACACCCTCTCCAGCATTTATTGTTTCTAGATTTTTTGATGATGGCCATTCTGACTGGTGTGAGATGATATCTCATTGTAGTTTTGATTTGCATTTCTCTAAT
>NW_021703771.1:88000004-88024468 GCF_005190385.1 Monodon monoceros | reverse complement strand
TCATGACATTTTTTTTTCTTAAATTCCATATATATGTGTTAGCATATGGTATTTGTCTTTCTCTTTCTGACTTACTTCACTCTGTATGACAGACTCTAGGTCCATCCACCTCACTACAAATAACTCAATTTTGTTTCTTTTTATGGCTGAGTAATATTTCATTGTATATATGTGCCACATCTTCTTTATCCATTCATCCGATGATGGGCACTTAGGTTGTTTCCATCTCCGGGCTATTGTAAATAGAGCTGCAATGAACATTTTGGTACATGACTCTTTTTGAATTATGGTTTTCTCAGGGTATGTGCCCAGTAGTGGGATTACTGGGTCATGTGGTAGTTCTATTTTTAGTTTTTTAAGGAACCTCCATACTGTTCTCCATAGTGGCTGTATCAATTTAAATTCCCACCAACAGTGCAAGAGGGTCCCCTTTTCTCCACACCCTCTCCAGCAGTTATTGTTTGTAGATTTTTTGATGATGGCCATTCTGACTGGTGTGAGGTGATACCTCATTGTAGTTTTGATTTGCATTTCTCTAATGATTAATGATGTTGAGCATTCTTTCATGTGTTTGTTGGCAGTCTGTATATCTTCTTTGGAGAAATGTCTATTTAGGTCTTCTGCCCATTTTTGGATTGGGTTGTTTGTTTTTTTGTTATTGAGCTGCAAGAGCTGCTTGTAAATTTTGGAGATTAATCCTTTGTCAGTTGCTTCATTTGCAAATATTTTCTCCCATTCTGAGGGCTGTCTTTTCGTCTTGTTTACAGTTTTCTTTGCTGTGCAAAAGCTTTGAAGTTTCATTAGGTCCCATTTGTTTATTTTTGTTTTTATTTCCATTTTGCTAGGAGGTGGGTCAAAAAGGATCTTGCTGTGATTTATGTCATAGAGTGTTCTGTCTATGTTTTCCTCTAAGAGTTTGAGAGTTTCTGGCCTTACATTTAGGTCTTTAATCCATTTTGAGCTTATTTTTGTGTATGGTGTTAGGGAGTGTTCTAATCTCATACTTTTACATGTACCTGTCCAGTTTTCCCCGCACCACTTATTGAAGAGGCTGTCCTTTCTCCATTGTACATTCCTGCCTCCTTTATCAAAGATAAGGTGCGTGGATTTATCTCTGGGCTTTCTATCCTGTTCCATTGATCTATCTTTCTGTTTTTGTGCCAGTACCATACTGTCTTGATTACTGTAGCTTTGTAGTATAGTCTGAAGTCAGGGAGCCTGATTCCTCCAGCTCCATTTTTCGTTCTCAAGATTGCTTTGTCTATTCGGGGTCTTTTGTGTTTCCATACAAATTGTGAATTTTTTTGTTCTATTTCTGTGAAAAATGCCAGTGGTAGTTTGGGGAAAGACTTTTTAGGCAAAATTTGGAAAGTATAAAACACTAGACAAAAAAACTTTGGTGAATTTATTTTCATCAGAGTTAAAGATCTATTTTCAGTGACAAACAGCATGACAAAGTTAATGGCCAGTAGCTGACAGTAGTACTTACAAATGAGTAATATATGAAAAAGTGGACCTGGATTCTTGCTGCATCTCAGAGTCACTTGGGGCCTGTGTTTTGGTGTTCCTGTTTTTGCCTCACCCCACCCTAAATGAACCCAAGTCTCTATGAGTGGACATGGGCACTGGTATTTACCTAGAGCCCACCCGCATGTGATAAAGATTCATAATGAAGCCCACCAATTGAGAAAGATTATTGTGTGTACCATCCTGGAGACTTAGTATAAAGCATGGGTTTATTATTATTTAACTTTTCTAGAACTCATTTTGTTCCATCAATGACAATTAAATTTTCCCCTACTTCTGGTTATTTCTAGTTAATATCCCCTCAAATAGTCCCTCTTCTACATTTTCTTGGATTTCTCTTCTTCTGGAATTCCTATTAAATGAATATTAGACTTAGTCTGTCATCTAAACTCTCTTTCACATTTTTCATCCTTTCAACTCTATGAGCTACATTCTGTATGATTTCTTCATATCTGTTTTCCAGTTCACTAATTCTATCTTCAGCTGTTTCTGATCAGCTCTTCAGATCTTCACCCATCAATTGACTGTTTATGTTCAGTAACTACTCTTATTTCTAGTTTCACTTTGGTTCTTTTCAATCTTTCCATTCTTTATTATGGTGCCTATACTCTTATTACATTTCTAGTCATTTTAAACAATTGATTTAAAGACTGTATATGATATGGCTCTATTGTCTAAAGTTTTTGTACTCCATTTTTGCTGATAATTGTGTCCACCAACTCTACTTCATGGGGAAATATTCAAAGATGACCATGATCAGAGTTTATCGTGAGGGTCCTGCATGGCTTTAGTTGAAGGAATGATTGAGGAGGGTCTTGGTTTGCTCTGTGAGGTGCTCTGGGAGTCTTCCTGGCCAAGACCACATTTTTTTGTTTTTGTGAGCTCCTTGGCTTGGATATTCTTGTTTCATGTAGCATAAGTTAAAACTGCAAGAGCAGCCCTGTGCTTATGGATTTTGGAGGCAATTTCCTCACCTCAAGCTAAGATAGCCTTGTCTTCCTGGGCATCCGGGTGGTCTTTCTAGTCCACACTTCACTCAGCTTTAGGCACATGAACCTTCCGGCTTTGTGTGACTTCCTCAGTCCCAGCTCCCTTCCTGAGATCCCAAGTCCTTGCCTTCTGTGTCCATATGGCCAGTAAAGCCTGTGTCCCTCCCCTTCTTAAAACAGAAGCCAGTGATTTCCTGAGGCTGACAGAGTGTGCCTTGTAAGCTTACCACACTGTCTCTTTTTCATTTTTGCCCTTATTTTCTTGCCTGCTCAACTATATACATTCATGCATCCTGGGCAAACCCTGGAATTGTTGTAATCTTCACACTAACTGCCCTAGGGTTTGCTAGTGGAATCAATATCCCTGCTTCAGTTGGGTATCCTAATCTTATTTCAGGAATGGTGTCAACCCTGTCCCTCATAGCTTGTCTTTTATTCTCCCCACCGTTCTGGGAATTTTCTACCCACATGGTTATCATAGGTGCATCAAGTTGCTGAACACACAATCCCACTCAGGTCAAATTTTGAAACTGAAGCTGAGAAGAAGCAGTGGCAGAGCTGAAACCTGGTAGGTTAAGTGATGTAGATTTTTGTTGTGTTTGTTTTGTTTTCTTCCGGCCATGTGGACCAGAGAATTAGAAAGACATGGTTTCCAAAGGGAAAGAAGAATAAGGAATTCATGTATCAAGGAGCAGACACAGGTGATGAGGACAGAGTCCTGCTGACAGTTAAGTCTATGGCTTTGGCTTTTCCTGACTCCAAAGTCTATTTTGTTCTTTGCTTCTTTTGATATTCCCATAACACATAATAAAATGCCTTCTGTTAAGCTAGTCCAAGTTGGGTTTCTGTCCCTTGCAACCAAAGGAGTCATTCATGTCCCCCTCTGAGTTCTCACAGTGACTTTCCAGTCCTCCCTGCAGATGAATTGGGAGAGTTTTCCTTTTCTTGATTCTGGGTTGCACTTTGATACCTGGCTCCAAAGGGACTCAGGTCATGTCTATACGTCTTTAAAAAAGCGTCTTCTAGAGCTAAGTCATTCGCTGTCTTCCTACAGCTCCATTTTCCATGATGCTCCCACATCTGCCCTGCTGCCTCCTTTTCTCTCTTCAGCCACCAAGTGACACCTGCTCCACAGAGACCAATGCAGTCACTGGGGGTCGTACAGTGTACATTCCAAGTATATCAAGGGAGACCTGACATTCTGAGTTAATTCCTGGCCAAATTCGAACAAAATCCATGTGAATAAGATCTACTGCATCTACCCACTGGATTTTGCTGCTTTTCTCTTTTCTTAATGGTTCAAGAGTTTGGAAATAGAAGTGCTACTGCTATCTGAAAATTGTTTATGTTGTTTCAAGATCTGTTCTAAGAAAGGGTTATTAATGTTCTAAGATGTTGTTAGTAGGAGATTTGTAGCAGTGTTTTGCAGATTGAGCTATTTTTTTTATCCTGGTTGTGTGTGGTTTATCATCATTGTCTCTGATATAATCCAATTCAAGAGAAATTTTAAAATAAATGTGACACATGCCCATGAGTATAAAATTATTTTGGATCTTGTGAATGAGTGCAATTCTGCCCCGATGTGAAATCTCTCTTTTAGCCTTTTCTTTGAAATAAGCACTAAGTGCTCCTTCTAGAACAGTACACATCCTGGGGCCCAAATCTGCACTGTCAGCATCAGTTTATCATATCAGGTCATTACAACCACCAGGCCTTGATCTTCCAGCCAGACTGTGAGAAATCAATGTCGGTTGTTCATACACTGCCCGGCATTTGGTGCTTTGTTTAAGGCCTGAAATGGCTAAGACGGGGTGTTTGTAAGTGTCTGGAGGACGCACAGTGAGCTAGAGGAGTGGGTCGAGCCCCTGCTGGTGGCCCATCCGTGCAGAGGTCTCCCGTTGTTTCTTGGCACCAGCCCGCTCAGGGCCCCTGGGCTGGGCCATATCACCATCTCCAAAGCACCTCTGGGCCCAGAGCCAGAGCGTGCGGGTTTCTGTGCAGTTCCCGCACCCCATGTGACTGCGGGAACTCTGAAGGTCCATCTGCCCCCACCACAGCAGGCACAGTGTTTATTACACAGGTGTAGACATGAGGAACACTGGACCCAAGATCAAAGTCAACCTGACCTTGAGACGGCTAATGGATTTTGTTCAAATTCTTGACCATAATACTGAAGGGAGTAATGAAGATGTATTGGCGGACGTTTGCGAGATGGGCTAGAAGGAGGGTGGGTGGATGAGGACAAAAGCTAAGGCGCAGGTCGGGTGATTCCAGTGTGAGGGACCAGGACCCAGCCTAGCACAGCGGCTGTCTGAAGGTGGGAGCGGGCGACGACGACAGGTATTGGAAGGAGAGGCAGCAGCGGTTAGATGCTCAGTATGTCATTTGAATAGAGGGAAGGTTCAAAGCTTCATCCAGATTTTATATCATTTGACAGATGGGCATCACAGTAGGACGAGTGTGAGTTAACTGGATTTGAAGTTATACTGTGACATCCAACTGGCCATAGATAGAGTAACATTTTAAATATAGAATTTCAGTGCAGATTAGAGGTCACTGTGAGGCACCTAAAAATGCCAGAGTGGCAGCCCTATGCGTCATGCACGCGGAAATGACCGTTGACTGGACAAGGCTAAGGTCACTGATGTTAGAGTAGTTCTGTCGAGGCGCTTGGCAAAGGGCAGGTTCAGAGCATGTTTTTCAGGCCCCTCTGGCCCCTGCTATGGAGATCTCTTTCCGCTGACAGAGTGTTCAAACTACGGGCTTTCAGTGCTTCCTTAGCCTTTAGAATAAAAAATCTCTTCATTTATTTGTTTTTTAATCAAGTTGATGAAAACAGTCCCCATCCTGTTTTTTTTTTTTTTTTTTAAGTCCACTACTCTTTGGGGAAAAGAGATAGCTGGGGGTCTCTGAGGTAAGCCTGCCCAGTGCTGGTGTGATTAGAACATTGAAGCCAACCTGGGACCTTGCGAAGTTGACTGTGAACTCATCGCAGCCCCTCAGGGCCCGGAGTCAAGGGTGGAATTTGGAGCAAGGAACGAGCTCTGAGTCCTCAGACCTGGCAGTAACTAATGGCTAGGACTCTACTCAGGCAGATGTTGCTGCAACTGTCCTAGTAAAGGACGCAGCCACTGTCCTGCTGTGACCGGCAGGTCCAGCCCCCGGTGGCACCCTTAGTGAAGCCCAGGACCCTGGCGCCGGCTCTGCAGGGACCCAGCCCCACACGGTCCGGGTCCCAGTTCCTCTCAAGGTTATGGCCAGGTCAGCGCAGGCTGGGGTCCCGGGTCAGTACACAGCACTCATTTCCCCATCTGAGGTCAGGCCGGTTAGACACGGGAGTCGGGAGACGGAGAATGGAAAGCAGCCTTACGGCCGAGAAAGCAGATGGGAGGCAGGCTCACCTGGGGCCGTGTTGTCCCGCCACCTCCCTGCCCCCAGTTCACGTGGTGAAGGCCTGACGCCTCTGTGGCCGTATTTGGATGAAGAGTTGAATCAGCCCTAGGACTGGCAGCCGTCTAAGAGGAAGAGCGCCCTCCACGTGCCCAAGGGGCGAAAGGCCATGTGCGCATATGGCGAGAGCAAAGCCTGTGGCCGGGGAGTGGCCTCACCAGGGCTGACACCCTGCCCTTGGATTCAGCCTCCAGATGTGTTGTTAAGCCCCCCGGTGTACTGTGCTCTGCGAGGGCAGCCGGCGCCCATAAGCCTGGGGCCAGAGGCTTGCGGGCCTCTCCCGAATTCTCTCCCGGAGACGCAGCCCGTGCCTCGCGGGGCTGGTGCAGCCGCAGCCGCAGCCGCCCCACCACGCGGGCCCGGGGAGTGAGTGGGAGGGAGGGTTGGCCAGGCACCCTGGCGCTTGGGCCTGACCCAGCCGCCCCACCCGTGCCCGCTGGGCAGCAGTGGGTGTAGGGAGGGTCCCGGCCCACGGTGTCCCGGGCCCCCTGCACGGGAGGCCCCGTCCCAGTGACCGCGGATCCAATGTGGTGCGTCTGGTCCCTGAGCTCTCACGGTTGTTTGGGACCGTGGGACGTTTAGAAAGGACCCCTTGTCCCCTTTGGGCGGCATAGACGGATTGATTCTGAGCTCGACAGTGACAAATATTAGAATAGCAACAAAATGCAGTTTGGATTAATCACGTGTAAGCATAGCACCTGTTGTATATAAAGATCTTACTATTTTTAATGCGTTTTGCTCTGTGGTCTAGAAAATTGCAATAAGGAAAACGTACCCCTTAAGCTTACTCTCCCCATAGGTTTCTCAGTTAATAAAAGGTGATCGAAACCACACGTGTTTTATTTTCCATCGCAGCCTGTCACAGCCACCTTGGGCAGCAAGCTTCAGCTGTTTCAGGCAGAATGACGCCGACCTGTGGGCTGGAGGCCGCTGGGGGCCTGCATGGGGCCTGTGTGCGGGTGCTCGTCCTGTGAGCGGCCGGCTGCGTCTATGCTGCCCTCATATCCGTGGCCTGCCCACGCCTCAGAAGGAATCCCTGCCCTGGAAGAATGGAAATGGCCTCGAGCACTTGTGCCCAGAGTTTAGGAAAGTTAAAATAGAATGTTCTTCAATAAGAAATAACCTAGTATTTGTTTCACAACTTAGACTTTGCAGAGAGAGAGGGAAGGGGGAGAGAGAGACAGACACAGACAGAGGGACAGAGACAGAGACAGAGGTTGGGAGGGAGGGTGGGAGAGTTCACTTTGGGGTGGTGGGAACACAGCTGTGGTGGTCCTAACCCCAGGCCTTCTGGTTGATGTGCCCTAGTTTTACTGGGTGAACTGGCCTTTGCCCGGGGCCTCCATCTCACACACCTTAGCTTCTGGGCCTCCTCCCACCGCTGTGGATGACCATCCAGTGGGGACAGGGTCCAGTCGCCCCAACATGAGTTCCTCAGAGATGTATCTGCCTCCAGAGGTCCCACAACCAAGTCTTTCTCAGATCCCAGAAGAGTCAGGATGCTTCTAGAGCAATTCCAGGTACAAATGACCAACAACACGGGAGGCCATCCACATGGAAACACCCTGTGAAGATCTAGTGTTACCTGCCCCACCTGGACCCCTCCGAGTGCCCCAACTACCCCTACTCCCCTTGCTCCCCAGAGACATGACCCTCCAGCTCCTAAGAAACGTCTGGGGCTGGATTCCTGAACTCCTCACTGCGATTCCAAACACTGACCATAGATATCCACACTTCTTGCAGAATGAGAAGCAAAATTTTAGCATAACTAATTTAAATTTTTCTAACATTTACAGTTATCCAGACATTTTTATCCATTTATAGTAATCATACTCTTCTTCTTTGTTAAAGTAAATTTCACTTAAAACTAGTTTAAAATAGGTCAATGGAGCATTCTATGGGCAAGTGAGCCCATAGAACCTTATTTAATAGTCTTAAGCTCAATTACATCATTAAAATTTAGAAATTTTTGTAATATTATTCTTAATTCTGGTAAAATACACATAAAATAGAAAACACCATCTTTAAGTGTACAGTTCAGTGGTATTAACTACAGTCTCATTGCTGTGCAACCATCACCAACATCCATCTCCAGAACTTTTTCCTCTTGCAAAACTGATATCCGGTCACCATTAAATCCTAACTTCCCCTCCCCTCCCCCAGCCCTGGCACCCACCATTCCTCTTCCTACCATTCTACATCATGTGGCTCCTCTAGGGACCTCGTATAAGTGGAAGCACACAGCATTTGTCCTTTTGTGACTGGCTTTCTACTGAGCATCATGTGCTCAAGGTCCATCGGTGTTGTAACAGGTGTGGGAATTTTCTTCCTTTTTAAGTCTGAACACTATCCCGTTGCACTGATGGACACGTGGATTTTGCTTCCACACTTTAACTATTGTGAATCGCACTGCGATGAACACTGGTTTCCAAGTATCTGTTCAAGACCTTGCTTCCAATTCTTTTGGAAAAATACCTGGAAGTGGAATGCTGGATCATGTGATAATTCTATGTTTAATTTTTTGAGGAACTTCAAAGCATCTGTACCATTTTACATTCCCACCAACTGTGCACCAGATTCTGTTTTTTTTTTTTTTGCGGTACGCGGCCCTCTCACTGCTGTGGCCTCTCCCGTTGCGGAGCACAGGCTCTGGACGCGCAGGCTCAGCGGCCATGGCTCACGGGCCCAGCCGCTCCGTGGCATGTGGGATCTTCCCGGACCGGGGCACGAACCCGCGTCCCCTACATCGGCAGGCGGACTCTCAACCACTGCGCCACCAGGGAGGCCCCGATTCTATTGTTTTTAACATGCCAGTTTTGTGTATGACTTTCATACTAAATGTTAGTTTATGTTATATATTGCTTTCATTTTTATATAAATTTTCTCCAGAGTAAGTCCTGAGTCCCGTTACGTCAAATGTGATTTTAAGAAAATAATTAATTTAACATTATTTAATGTCAATAATAATAGCTAAATAATATCTTAAAGAAAAACCTCTAATGTGTGAGCTTTATCAAGGGAAGATGCAGGACAAAGTGAATTTGGAAAAGCTACTGCTGAGATGACAGCCACAGCAAGCTGAGGGTGTGGACAGCGGGGCTCCGGGGCCGCTGACCCAGGCTAGGGGTAGATTGTTCTGCGCTCAGAAGGCCTCCCCGGCTGGTCTGGATGCACAGCGGTACTTCTGCACACACCACCAGCAAGGGGCAGCGTGTTGCTGCCATTGCGTGCTGCCTAAATCTCTCTTGTTGAAATGTAATGTTTGTATTTTATCAGCATCATAAAGCAATTATACATTTTCAAGCAATGAGCAAGTGTACCGTATGTAAAAGTGATTGGTTCTTCTACCTTCCTCAGAAAGCAGTATTAAAAATAATGTATTTATATCAGACTTTTAATTTTTAACTAGATCTCATTTCATTATCCCGTTTTTATAATAACCATTGGAGTTTGATAGGTATTATTTTCATTTTCCAAATACTTGACAAAGGCTGTGTCACAGTGAGAGGAGTGATGAAATTTCGTCTTGGAAAACCCATTTAAATGCATTCTTTTCACATACCAAATTCATAGGTTTAATCAGGCTGAGAGGAACTGGCTTTTGTCAGGTAGATGTGAAGGACATTGTTGCACCGGGCTTCCTAAGATGCTTTCACCAGGATAAAAACTGCTGGGATGGCACAGGTGGTGTGTCCGCTGGTGGAACCAGCATTGGAGATAGGAGGGGTGATGCTTGTGACATGGAGGGTAGAAACCAGGGGGTGGAGGGCATCCTTGCTGAGAGAAAAAGACCCCACAGGAGGCTTCTGAGGAGGCCAGACTGGGGAGGTGACCTCCTGAAGGCTATGGGAAGACATCTCATACATGACAACCAGTGGTTTCAAAAGCATCTGGTGCATTGTGGAAGGAGGTTAGCCAGACCATCGTCTTGACCCCATTAGGATTTTGCTAGGCAGGCATTCCCCATCTTACGGGCAGGTAGACTGAGGCAGCCTCCTGTGAAGGCCTTGTTCCAGGTGGGCTGGCTGGAGGAGGTGGGAATCTGAGGAAGCCTGCTGGCAAGCGCTTGGCAGGGGAAGCGGCACTGCTCTCCAGGGAGCCTGGCCTGGGATGGAAAAGTAGGAAGAGACGTCCCCCATCATTAGATGGCTGCTGTGCAGCCTGACGGTTGGCTTTTCTTTGTGATTCAAGAGCCTGACTGAAGCACCCACCTCAAAGAGGGCACCTGCTCCCCTGAAGGAGGTCTCCAGCAAACACACCATGGCCACACTAGCGAGAGCCAGACCGCTTCCTCTCAGAGGCTCCTCTGTTTGGAGGATCCTGGTTGATTTTGATAACTGACCATTTGGGCCACTTGTTTTTTCCTCTTCTCATGCTTTACATTCCTATTCCTATGTTTTATCAATAAATTCACCAATAAAGAGTGAGGCCTTGAAACCCTGGGCTCCCACCCTCAACCCCAAGAAAAGCAGAACCCAGGCCCATGCATTCTTTCTCTCTCTCTCTCTCACTCTCTCTACCTGTGACCTCACTGTGTGGCCCCAGGTGTCCTGGGGTCCTGTAAATAATAAACCTTTATTTTTTTCAAAGTTTCCTGAAGATTTTTGCTGAAGAATGTCTTGCAATCATAACAAGAACCACAAGGGCTGGTGCAACCACAACATTGATTATTGATAGGCTGAGATCAACACAATAAATTGGTGTAGTTGGCAGGGTTGTGTGATTGCACTTGGAATCAACCAAGGGTGATGCTCTTTACCTGCAACTTGCTTAACAACCATCTGACTCAGGTGAGTAACACCATCTGGCGAAGGACCACTGCTTGGCGGGGGTTGCAAGCTGCTATGTGCTTCTGCTTATTATCGCCTCTGTCGTGTGTTCCCTGTGGTGTTGATCTAAAGATCACGGCTGCCATAACAATCCAACACTCTCCCAAGAGCAGTGTGATCAAGGCCATCTGTCTAATGACTAACTATAACGGCCTTAATTGACTATTAATGTGGGGAGGGTTCTCCATGCCTTGAGGCCAAGGAGAACTAAAGAGGTGGATTGGATGGCAAGGCTATTGTCATGGTCCAAGGAGAGGCTCTGGGCTAAAGGACATGAGGACAGGATTCCGTAGGTGAGCAGGACGAGAGACCTCTGCCTTCAACCTCTGAGTTAGTGAGTTGTGCCCAGACTACGTGTCCTAACCCAGAAGAGTGAAGTAACCTTGCACCCAGAAACCAATGGCACCACCCCTGAACCAGTGGGATATTATGGATCCAATCCCTGGTGTGATGTTGCTAAAAAAATAATGGACAAATATAATGTCCGGAACACCTGGTGCCAGCACTTCCTATGAACCCTGAGGAGGTGCATCAGCTCCTTGACAAATGCAAAACACCATGGACGGCTCCTGGGTGTTGCTCTGTGCTGTGCACACCAATGTGCCAAGACTCTGGATTAGGTCCCAGAGGCCTGGCGGCCTTTCCCAAAGACTCTCTGCATTGCCCAATGGAGGCAGACCCCAATCCCGGAGAGGTGTCTTGGGACACCCTGGAGAGGAAAGAGGCCACCTATGAAGAGGGCTCACAGTGACATCATCCCGAATGTTCCAGTGGCAACACAGAAGATTCAGGTAACAGGACAAAATCAAATAGGAACTGGGATCAGAAACTACACCTTAGTTAAAATGAAAACTTTTATTGAAGATTTTATGCAGCAGAAAGGAGAGAGGGGAATGAATTGGCTATTGTGGGATTTTTTGTTTGTTTGGAATGAGCTCTTATTATTCACAGCTGCCAAAGTGCACCAACTCGCTGGTATCTCTAAACATCTTAAACTCTATAACATTCTTAAAGGTCCTGTAATTAGGAGGAGTAGCCTGTAAAAGTAAATCTCTGGACTCAAGGTCAAATGGGCCCTCCTCAGGGTTGGAAATAAAGAGGGGGTCATTTGGGTCACTACTGTCACGGAAATGATAAACCTATTGGGCTTCTAAGGGTTAAGAATTCTAAGTAATGTATGTTATTAAAACGTCTAGAAATAAGGAAACGTCTATACGCAAGGGAAATAGATGTGTTTTGGGGTATGAAACATATGAGGTATGGAGATTTTTTTTTTTTAAGTAAAAAGAAAATAAATTTGTGCTAAAGTAAAACTGGTTATTTCAGAAAGGGAAATAGGAAAATAAAGGACAAAATGGGGTATACAGTTGGGAAGAGAGAGAGAAAAAGAGTTTTATCTTGTGTAGTGAAGTTGGGTAAACTTGGATCATTATTATAAGGTGTGTGTGTGTGTGTGTTTTTTTTTTAACCTAGGCTTTAATAGCAATAGTATGCTTATGTAATTTTCTTTCATCAGCTGAAAGGACAAAGTTTTCTTGGAGTATTGGTATGCTTCTGATAGATTACAGAATGCTTTTCTTTACCATAAGTAACCTGGCTAGAAAGCAAAGGTTTTGTGTTTTATCAGAAGAAATCATGCTAAAACTTCTTTATGGATATTCTTGTATGGATATATGTTATTGATATGTGTTCCAGAAATTATATGAAATTCCTAGAAATCTTATATGTATGTTATCATTTGTAATTCTCATTATCATCTTAAAATGTTGTATGTCACAGAAATAACCAAGTTTCCTTGCCAATTGCATTATAATGAATTCTCGTTAGATATTTAATCATGGTCATTTTTAGGTCTTTTGTCATTTACAGTTACTGTTTTACTCTGACGCTTTTCACAAATGTGTTTCATATTCAGAGATTTTCATGGAGGGGTCTCTGACAAGTATTCTGGAATATAGGTTTCTGGTAATGTTCAGATCACACCACTGACCTGGGTAGGAATTTACATGACACTATATTCATGAAACTGCCAACCACAGATCAAGGTCAACGAGAATTAATTACACATGAGTGAATGAACTGATGAGGATAATCATAATTTTGTGACTTTCTTTGAAACATTGTTGGTTCTTTAACCTTTTGTTTTTTCCAGATTTAGGGAATCCTATTCTCTTAAGCTATCTATGATTTACAACAATTTGGTAAAGTATGTCTTTGTGAACAAAGGTGAAACATTTGTCTTTTTCTCCCTACATGATCCCTCCAGAATTAGAAAATTCTCAGTGAGTATTCTTATTTTCATGGCAATATAGTTATTTGCATAAGTTCAATAAGATTCTATTCTCCTTGTAACAGGACACAATTGGAAACATTATTTAATTCCCAAGACTTTGACTGGAAGGTATTATTTGAGAATGTGCAGAGACTCAGATATGACCAGACAGTTTGGAAAACCAACCTAGTAGCCTGCTTACAGGGTTCCTGGCAGCCTTATCAGGTGAGTAAAGGAGGTCACTTCCTGGCAGGTGCAGGAACCTCAGGATATCTTGGGGACCTTGAGAAGAGAGGAATTAACTCAAATCTATAGGTGTTGCAGGCAAAGCCTAATGGCAAGTCCTCGGCTTGGCTTCCTAGCCTCCTGAGGCTTTTAAAAGCTCAATCTGAGATTCTTTATGAAAAGTTCCTGCAAAGCAGACTTAAAAAGAGCCAATATGGTCAGTTGGAATTCTTGCTGCACTTATGTAAATAATCAGGCCAGTTTATTGAAACTAGACTTAATTTGTAAATAAATTAGTCTTACTATGTTGTCTTTGATAGCAAGGGGATGATTGTAGACAGAAAACAATGTTTCAGTAGAAACTATAATATACAGTTGGGGATATTAGATTCTAGTTCTGTTAATTGTACTTGAGGTTTTGTTTTTGACCTGTAAAGTAGACTAGATCCTAAATTCTCCCTGTTTCCTCTAATCTCAGGCCTCAGCTCTCCAAACTAATGTTTCCAATTTTTCTCCCACCCTCTGACTTGGAATCATTGAGAACTAAAACTGCCTTTTTCCTGAAGCCATGCAAGCTAAAGTTGGACAATTTGATATAAGCTTAGAGAAATCACAGCAGTTCATGTTGCCACAGCAGCTTCATGCTTGTTGCTGTGTGGTCACTCAGAAAGACCACCAGAGACATTCAAACTGCAAGTAGGGAAAAGATGTCAGGTTGCCACTGCCTGCCCTCACTCCATCTGAAGATGCTTCGAACCCCACATCTAGAAATCTTACCTGGCTGCTTTCAGAACTCAGAAACTGGGATTATAGTCTGCTCCAATCACTAACCATTGTTTTTCCTTTGTCTCCATAGAAACACCTCTTATTAAAAACCTGATGCAAGTATGTGCGCCATGTAGGCCTAACTTGGGGAACCCACCTGCATCGCCACTTCCTGAAATGAGACACAGCCTCTACTTGAACTGACCTACTCTCTGGACTAAGAGAGGGTTCAATGAGATAAAGACAACCCAGCAACTCAGGACAGGTTCAAACCGTCTTACACCAGGTGGCCAAGACAATAAAGTAGTTCACAATGTCACCCAAATCTTTGACCACATTCCTCAGGCCCCCAAGGTCACTGACTTAGTTTTATTGCAGGACACTTCAAATTTGGGACAGTGGATACAGACTAGATTTCAGACTGCTGTCTGTGTATTTATTATAGGATTTGTGACTAGAATCCTATTTAGATATGTGCTTTCTGAGTTACAATGCACCCTACCCCTGACTTAGCACATCAACTACGGAGGCAGTTACATTCTCACCATCCTCACCTTTGACTCTGATGGCTTGGCATCACAGGGTGGGTGGTAGGGTGAGCCCTAACAGGTGGGGTTTTTCCTTTTTGTGATGCAAATGCATAACTTAAGCTTTGATTGCCCAGGCCCCCACTTCAGATAGGGCATCAGCTTCAAGGAAGGCTACCTGGGAAAAGCACATTGCTATTAGCCACACCAGATACAGAGCCAGGCCACCTTCCGCACCGAGGCGGCTTTGTTTGGAAGATCTTATTTGATTGCAGTGACTGACCATTGGGGCACTTGTTTTATTTTCTCTTTCTGCACTTTAAATTCCTGCTTTCATGTTTTAAATTCACCTGTAAAGAGTGAGCCTAGGAAAACCCCAGGCCCCCACGCCAAGCCCCAGTAAAAGTAGGACCCCAGGCCTGTGCTCACAGTATCCTTCTCTCCCTCCCCCCCTCCCTCCCTCTCTCCATCTCTCTCTCCCCCTGACCTCGCAGTGTGGCACCAGGTGTGCTGTGTAATTTCCAGGTCCTGTAAGTAATAAACCTTTAGTTTTTCAAGTTTCCCAATAGTTAGTGCTGAGGGGTGTCTTGCAATCATAATGAGAACCACAAGGGCTGGTTCAGCCACAGTGTTGGTTATTGACAGGCTGGGGCCAGCACACAACAGCTATTAAGATTCCTTTTTGGTATTTGAATGATAAAATGACTAATCTTATGTGGCATATGTCATGGGTTTGCACAACGTTTGGCACAAAGCAAGAATGTGATTGTGGTCCACCCAAGCCTCGCTGCAGAGGGGGCGGTCTAAACAAATTCTGGAATAAACAGTTTCTGCTCTTTTTGACATTCTGTTTAAGGGCATTCTTTTCAGATGTGGGAGTGCATTCTGTTTCATTAGCAGAACTGACTTCGTATTTCAGACTTTGGGAGGAAGGTGCCTAGGTGTTTTCATAGTAAAGGTTACTATTGTTAGTTTTGCAAATGGTTGACTGATAAACAGAGAAAAGGATGAAATTTGTGGGATATGCTAACACCTACAGATACATCTGTCTGGAAGGAAGGGTTGAAGTGGGGTGTGGACAACTCAACATTTGAAAAGATAGCTTTTTCACATGTCTAGCAGGAATCTTTGTGCTGGTACTATTAGACTAAACCATATTAAATTACCAATATTTGACTGTCTTTAACCTACAAAATGGCAGCTTCATACGGCTCAACCAAATATGTTTTTCAAAAGAGGGAGCAGTAATATACAGATACAGATCCAGATCCATATACAAAACCTGCATTTCTGCCACCCTTTCTTTCCTCTCTGACTTCTTTCTTTCCACTTTCTGATAAAAAGTTTATTTAGTGCCAGCTTTGTTTCAGGCTTTAATTTTAGGAATAATTTATTTGATTGGTTTCTTCTGTATGTTCCCAACTTAACTTTTACTGCTATTGACAGCTTCACGGTACTCTGACACACTGCCGACACAAGAGCTGGCTCAGGAAGGTACAGGGTATCGGGAGAGCTAATGAAGATTCTGGTTTTGGTCTGGGACACGTCTCCAGTGATGGGGCTCCTGCTTTGCCATTTAGGTTTTGAGTCACTTGCGGTGTGAGACCTCAAGTTACGAAAGTATGTATGTCATGTTTACTGACCACACTCTGTTAAATCTGCCCTTTCCTGTGCAGTCCTTTATTTGAGTTTTTCAACAGAGGACTAAAAAAAATGAATGGAAGCAATTTAATTCCTATGTTTCCCTGGCAAAGATAAGAAGATAAAGATTCCAGGAGAAGAACTGAACGGTAACAAAGCTAATATCAATATTGAAGAGAAATGTACAGTTTGACTCGGAACAAGTGTGCTTGTCTGTAATTTTGAAATTAATGGCAAGAAAAGTGAGGTTGCGTGGAAAAGATGGGCACTTACGTGAAGGCTTCAAGGAAGAGTGGGGACAGATGAGGAGGGGCAGTGGGGCAGTTGGTGGTGGAGCAGAGACGTGTATCCAGGCGCGGGTGTTGGGCGCTTAGATGTGACCCTGAGGCAGCTCGCCCGAGGAGGGGAGACCATCCTACACCTCCTCTGCCTCCTCTTTTTTTGCCAGCGTGTGACTTGGACATTGATTTTCTGAAGTTGCATCAGTAGCAGATTTATATTCTCCATACAAATACTTTCAACCCCCGAGTCTTAGAAAACGGGGCATCCTAACTCTCCCCGTGCAGGGTCCAGGGCACGTGGACACAACCTCCTGGCATTTCTGTCCTGGCAGCATGGCTCCACTCGCCAGCGTCTGGAGGCAGGTGTTTCATTGCACCGTTGTCGCTAGATTACCACTCTCATCATCGGAGTGACCAGCTCTTCTCTACTTCTGCTAACGTTTTAAGGAAGTACGTTGGTCAGGGGCGCCCACGCTGACCAGCCACATGACCTGGGTGCCTTCAGGCTGTGGGCCACTGTGGGCAAGACTGGGATGTGAACTCGGGCTGCAACCCTGGGGCCATTAATGGCTGTCACATGTCATTTGAATTGCAGTAGCAGCTGTTTATAGAGAGATGCTCCAAGCTGAATCACTATGTACTAAATTTGTAGTTACCCATCTGGATAACAAAACAAGCTATTGGCAGGAAGAAAAGGAAAATTACAAAAATTTAACAGGGCAAAGTACGCATGCCGCGTATACTTTTCGCTCTGAAATGCAAGATTCAGTAAAGATGATTTCCACGTTTGGAGCTTGGCCTCCGGTGGGTTTAGCATCACCCTCCTCTGATGTGGCTCTTGTTGGTAGCACTCTGCTCCCCAGTCTCCGACTTTTCAGTGTTTCTCTCTGGGTGGCTCCGTCAACTTCCCATCATGCTGTAGCATCTTCCTGGAAATGTCTCCTTTTTGACCAAGACTCAAGCCGCTGCTGCCCTTTGTCTGCTCTCCTGCTGCAGCCTTTTCTTTATATAATGATCTTCCGACGTCCAACAGTCTCCTATTATCCAGAAAGGACCCTGCTTTTGTAATTTACAAATATTTACTAGCCACCAAGAAAACGCTAAACTTTCCACTAAAGAACTGAAACTTTGCCTTTGGACCTGGAGAGCCACACACATGATGGTATGACAGAAGTACCCGGGCACATCAAATCACATTCCGTCCTCAATGAATAAGCCCTGGGTGACTGAAATACATCACAGATGGATGAGAAAATATGAAAACAAAAATACCTTCCTAAGTGAAACCATACTGATTTACCTTCTGTGAAATAAATAAAGTAGGGTGTTTCTTTCAAAGATATGGAATGAATCCATGCAGTTTGCTATAGTTGTTTTAAAGTAAACTATATTTTAAAAATTTTGCGGGGGGGATAACTAAGTTGACCATTTTTCTTTCTGAATGGATAACAAATATTTTGCTTTTCAAAAGAGGAAAATTAATTAGGAAAATCAATAAGCAAGCCATAGAACGGGAGAGAATATTTACAGTACATATATCAGACCAAAAGCTTGTGTCTCAATAATATAAAGAACGACTATAATTTATCATAAAAGACAAACAACCAAAAATGGCAGAATAGTTGAATAGGCACCTCACAAAAGAAGATACATGGATGGCAATATGAAAGGGAAAATTGCTCAATATCATTAATCATTAGGGAAATGCAAATTAAAACCACAATGAGATACTTCTATACACATTAGAATGTCAATAACTTAAAAAGATTGACAATACAGTGTTGTCAAGGATTTGATCATAACTCTCAAATATGGCCAATAGAGTGTAAAATGGAATAGTCTGGGAAAATGTTTGGCACTTTTTCAAAATGTTAAACATGCATCTTCCCTGTGTCCCAGAAATTCCACTCTCAGATATTCATCTAAGAGAGAGAACATACAGGTCCACAAAACGCCTCATGTGAGCCTGTTCATCGAAGCTTTGTTCGTAGTATCAAGAACAAGAACAAGCCCTGAGGTCCGTCACCAGGAAAGCGGAGGCGCTGTGGTGTGTGTATACAGGGGATACTTCTCACCGAAGCAGGCGTACGCTTCTGATACGCGTAGTAACATTAGTGGAGCTCACCTATTATGCTGAGTGAAAGAAGCCAGACGGAAAAGAGTACACAGTCTATGACACAAATTACATGAAGTTCCAGAAGAATTCAAACAAAACTATGACAAGAGAAATCAGACTGCATCAGGGGCCTGTCTGGGTAGGGACAGAGGCACCTTCTGGGGTCGTGGACACCTTCTGTCACCCATGTGGGTTCCTTGAGTGAATGCCTTTGTAAAAGAGAATGTGCTTCTATATGTAATGACGTCTCAATAAAATGTTTCCTAAAAGAAAAACAGACACAGATGTGTGTGCATATTTCCAGTAATGGTTGGGGAATGTGACCAAACAACAATTTTAGTGGTAAAACTGGATCTAACTTCTGCAATATTTCATCCATTTGCTTATTTAACAGCTCTCATCCTGCACCCGCTGTGCTCCAGACCCTGTTCCGGGACTTGGGAGACCACAGTGCAGTGGGGACGTACAGTTCTGGAGCTGGCAGCCAGCCTGAGGACGGGCTTCCTGAAGGGGGCTGGGGTCCCCGCCTCCATCTCAGTGGAAGACTTTGATGGCATCCGGGCTGCTCACCTGAGACAGCTGGTCTCATTCCTCCAGAGCAATGACCATGACTCTGTCCTAGGGGTCTTCATGATGATGTTTTAACTACCCTGCAGCCTACCATTCAAAAACCAGAGCTCTAATTCCATCAGGTGTCAGTGCAAAAAATAGATTTTGATGAGTGAGCATTCCGGAAAAGAGGTAAGAGAAGTAAATGTAATAAGTAAAAATTATGCAAAGGGGAAATTCAAAATGTTGAGTAATTTTCTACCCCAAATATTCCAACACCATTTTAAGCTTCTTAACTCTGGTGCTAGTACTGCCTTCCTCTCTCTGTTGCTCAAATATCACTGCAGTTGGTTGTGTGCACACGGGCCTTCCTGCTACATCTCCTGTCCTTTAGTTTAGTTTGTTTACAGAATTGTTCTGGATGGACACGTGTGTGCACCTCTTTCTCCTCCACCCCAGGAACGCCTTTCTAGGTTGGAAGGCCCACATTTCTGTTCATGTTTTCTGAGCCCTTGCTCTCTTGTCTTTACATGAAAACTTGCTTGTGTCCCTGTCCTGTCCTTTCTAACGTCTTCAGTCCTTGATGCTAAAGGGCCGACCGAACAACATTCAGGCAAAAGTCATTGGGGCTGGGTCCCAGGAGCACACCGCTCACACAGGCCCTTCAGAACCACAGGCCTGCATGGCTTTGCTGGCACAGGGGTCAGCATGGCCCAAAGGCCTTTTGTTTCCACGTTGCCTAAATGTTCATCTTCTCCCCACATGTGACGGTGTGTCTGCTGTGCTGTACCAGAGAAAATCACCACTTAATGCATATTTTTCTTTTGCCTCAACAGATTCAAATGTTATGAGGTTTGTCAGGAATTCCCTTGAGTTTGTACCAAATCTTTGTATCTCTTTTCCTTCATATTAGACAAACATGTTTGACATAAACTATTTCAAGGACTGCAAATAGAGGAGAGGTCTGAATGGATGGCTTTTACTTTATGGAGAGTTAATAAATCTCAGAAAATAATAATCTGTGCAGGATGCAATGAAGCTGAATAGTTAATCTGCACAGAATCCAGTATGTGATATGGAGCCCACGTTCCACGTGGCAGAGTCCCAGTTCCAGACAATCACCGCACAGTCTGCCAAGAAACCAGGACTTGGGGAAACTATGTCAGCCTTTGAAACAATATGAGCTGTAGGCAGATTATTGACTAATCATAGAACAGGTGTCTCATTGAAAAATTCTTATTATTTCAAGAGAGTGATAATTTTTGTATTGGTTGTGAATCTTAAGGGCATAGAAAGGTGGAAGAAATATTGGAAAGGGAGTTAGTGCTGGCACAAGAGTTTGCTGTGATAACACTGCAGAACGATCCACATACCTGCTGGCTCCGTGCTCCTGGGCAGTTGAGAGTCAGGCGGAGGTCCCTTCACCTGGGGCATACAGCCACCTGGAATGGCTCTTCCTGGGTCAGAGGGCAAAAGTGCAAGGTGCCCAGCAAACTCTGCCCTTTGTGGCCTTGGCCAACATCACGTCTCTCCATATTCCAAGGTATATCACAGGACCATGGCCAATTCACCTCTCCCTGTGGAGGCTCAGTGAAACTCCAGGACTGGGGGCTGGGGGCACAGTTCTCCAGGGCACAGGAGGTGCCACCCAACACAAGCTAGAGCTGTCTGAGGCCTACGCTCAGCTGGATGTGAAGGCATGTGGCTTAGAGGAGACAATATTTGTGCACAAACCGCTTTTCTTTGTGATCCTCACGTGTGTCCGTATGATAGTAAAGAGCCACAGCAACAATGCAGCCACAGCAAAGCGACCCTGTTCCCTTCCCAGATGGTAGTGATACGGAAAAGGAGAAATATTTGTCCAACTACTGCTACTAATATTAGAGGAAGGAATGATTCCGTTGATTGCCTGATGACCCTCTGCTCAGTTATGGATCCCCAGCTGTCCTTGCTGTACCTGGAGTTGAGCTCAGTTCCATACTGAGGTTTCTCTCCCCTACTGCAGTAGCTCAGATAAAATCTGTCTTGTCCTTTTAACAAATGTGCAGCACATTTTATATATATATATGGCATCCAACTGATGTGTTCAAAGATCACATATGTCCTGGTGGTGTAGAAATTGATTCTTTTCTTCATTTCCTTAATGCCTGCTGGATATTCCCATCTGTCAACCCCACAAGCAATTCAAACTGACATCCTAATCTGGACTCATTATCTGTCATCCCCAGCCAGCCTCTCTCTGGGTTCGATTCTGTCAGTAGCCCCATCACCCATCCATTCACCAAGCTAGAGACCTCAGAACCCCCTTGGGCACCTCTGGGCCTCACCTCCACCCCAAACACTTCTCAGTAAACAAAATTATTTTAAGAGATTAGTTACAAGATTATCAAAATGAATTTAAGAAGCTAGAAACGAGCTCATCCATTGAGTGGCCACAGCAAAACACCTCCCACAATTGCAGAAGTTACCATGTTTGGGTCCAGCAAGGTAAAGGGAATAGCAGAGATGCCTCTTTTGTGCTATCGAGAGGCATATATCTGCTGACACAGAGACAAGACCAATCCGTAAGATTGTTAAGTCAAAAAGCCCTTATTGCAGATGGATGATTCTGTGTATAGACATTAGTAATTGTTAATAACCCCTGTAGAATCCCTGAAGAGAAATTCGTGGAAGAAAATAATTTGTCCTGAAGGCGGTGCCATAACAAGCATCTGGATGAATATCAAAAGCAGTGTTTGAAACAAATGAGGTCGATGGAAACCCCACCTGCGTCTGTCTGTCTACCATTCCTGTGGGTGCAGTAAGAGGAGATGGAAGGCTCTGGACCAAGAGTTCACTCTGGAAACCCAAGGTTCAAGGAGTGCACAGTTTTAATCACATAAAGAGAGAAGCTCTCTATGTTAAAAATATTCCTGTAGCTCTAATTTCCACACTACAAGCGTTATCTAAATGATGAATTAGTAAAATCCAAGCCATTGCTGTCCATCCAGTTTTATCTTTATGAGAGGAAATGTAATCTGAAGACCACTCTGGAATTTCTAAGCTGCCTGACTGCTTAAGGAAGTTTAACCAAATGTTTTTAAGAAAAAGAACGAATTAGGAAAAAAAAAAAACCATGACATTTTGTGAGAGATTCTTACTTTGAAGATTTGTTTATGATAGTAGTGTCTTACAAAAATTGTTCACTTAATTGACGTATGTGAGGTCCAAAGTGTAAACAATTGAAATATATTAACATGTAGTGAAAAAGTCCACAAATGTAAAGCAAAAGTCCAGCTTTGGAAAAGTAATGTTAAAGATGGCTTTGCAGTCATGTGTGGTTGGTGTTATAATTTGAAGCCAAAAGAACAAAATTAGTAGAGAAACATCTGTATATTCTTGTGGAAGAGTTTCTTTATTTTGAAATAGTTGAATTTAAAAGTTCTGCTGAATTAGAAATCCTTTTGCATCATCAAAACAAATCTCAACTACGTCAGTCAGTGAGAGAAAAGCAAGTTAGATTCATAAATGATCACACATTTTAAGTCTATTTTAATGAGATCAATTTTTCCAATTTTGTTTAATGGCAAGACAGGACATTCAGTCAATTAGAGGACGAAGTGATAACTTGTCTGCTCATGAGTACAAAGACTTGTTTTTTAAGCAATGGTGATTATCAGAATGATTCGGTAAAAATTCTGAGTCAGATTCCTGTAGCCAATTTGTTTACAAAGCCTGATATAAAAGAGTGATATTTGCAAGCACATGCTAAAGTTTTCATTTAAAGTCTGAAAATATTGTTGTTGGAAGTGTTCCAGCTCAGCATTTAAGAATCTCTCTAATGTTTGATGTTTAACTTTTCCCTCAAGGTCATATAATATAAAGAAAGGAGGAGTGAGTTTTCGCTTGCCTCGCCCACGTAGATGCTCCTGCGTCCCCCGGTTCACCCTGAGCGCCAGCCAGCCAGCCGTTTCTGTGTTGTGGCCGTGTGGAAACTTGGGAGGCCCAGGGCACTCGCAAAAGCAGACCTGCCTTGTGGCCTCCCTGCCGCCTTTGCAGCACATCCGTCCCTCCTGGCCGGGATCGCAACCACCATCCTTGAACAGTCGCCCCTGTTCCCATAGTGCTCCCCGCACGTGAGAGTCCCCAGCTTCAGAGCTCAGCCCAAGTGTATGCTCCGCTTGCCCTCCCCGTCCTGGGACCCCAGCCGCCCCCCTCAGCTCTGTCCTCCCGCAGCCCATGAACTCCTTGAAGCAAAGACTGGATGTCACGACTCTGCATCTCCAGCTCCTACGCAGGGCGGCTGCCTGCGGTTCGGTTCTGTTTTCTGAGCAGAGTGGGCCGGAGCCCGGCGCTCCACATAGCCCCACCACACATGTGGAAGAGGCCAGCTCTCTGGTCTTCAGGCTCCATGTTTTTTCTCTAAGTGACAGAGCCTGTTTTTAAATAAAGCACACCTCACTGGGAGGCCCTGTATATGAAAACAGATTTGGGGGGCAGTTCAGGTAGCAGAGGGAGTGGGGACCCCAACACTGCCACATTCTCCCTCCCACCTGACCCAACATGCGAGGACTCAGGGGCTCATGAGTTCAGGGAAATTAAGCTTCCCATTTGCCCAGCCCAGGTCGGGGGTTCAGCTGTCACGGCTACCGCTGGACTGCGCGGGGCCTGGGGGCCGTGAGTGTCCACAGCCCCACCTCCGGCTGCAGCCGGGAGGCTCCGGGCCAGAGCTCCGCTGGGTGGGGAGGACGGCGCAGCAAGGCGGGTGCTGGTGCTGGCGTGGGAGCCGTGCTCTGCACCATCCGCCTCACCCCTGCAGTTTCAGTTGGGGCGGAGGGAAAGTTCCACGGCGACGACTAATCTCGTCTTTAAATTTCCATCTGTAGTAACAACAACAGTGCCTAACCCTATATAGTGCTGCTGGGCGACGGGCACCATCTAAGACATGCCTCTGTCCACATATTACCTCAACCAGGCCTCCCACCTATTCTCGACCCCACGTTATAGCCACGGACACTGAGCCCAAGGCAGGTGCTTGTGGCCTGAGAGCTGGAAGTGCAGCCAGGGCAGCCCGGACCTAGGGTGCAGGCTTGTAGTCATGACGCAGAGTGGAGAGCCCAGAAAGGTCTCCAGTGAGCATTTATGAGGGATTTCACGGCAGCAGAAGGGAGCCGTGGGCTCACTGCAGTCACGTTTGAGGTTTTCCATTCACTCAGGATTGAGGCAAAACCAGAAACATTCGAAAACTTGAGAAGTAGGCCCCAAAGCTACAGTCTGCATGGGACCCCTACTCTTCTGACGGGGATGTGGTGTT
>NW_021703771.1:87947566-87999994 GCF_005190385.1 Monodon monoceros | reverse complement strand
AGCTCCAGTCTGCATGGGACCCCTACTCTTCTGACGGGGATGTGGTGGTGATAATCACCCCAGCTCCAGCTTACCAGGAGGCTCGCGTTGTCTGTATTTGAGGGTGCCGATAATTACAAGCCCATGCCTCCCTGTGCGCCCAGCCCTCTCCTAGGCCCTGACTTAACCCTTGCCTGAGCCTATGGGGGGAGCAGAGAACTAGGGGAGCCCTGGGGGCGGGTAACAGCCTCTGCTGCATGCAAGGGGCCTCTGGCTCTTGTTGGTCACCGACTCTCCCAGAGGAGAGGGGAGCAGAAGACAAGGTGAGGCAGGATGGGCCTGCGCTGCTGGCTGGCGGCCCCAGTCCAAGACCAAGAGCAGCGCTGGAGTCTCACCCGGAAAGCGTCCGCCCTCCATGGCCGTCCGCAGCCATGCAGGTCCTTTTCCTAGATTTCACCTCCCACAAGGTCTGGTTGCCTCAAAGATTCAACGTCTAAACCACCACAGACCAAGGGCCTGCCCTCCCCCAAGGACAAGCTGCTCCACTGGGAGGGCGCTGACCTCAGACCCGGGATTCCGAGATGCGGCTGGAACACGGGCAGCCCTGCAGGCTCGGGCAGCATCACTGCACCGGGCGGCCAACGTGATGCCCAGAAACGCTTCTCCAGTTTCACAGGAAGCCCAGTCACATCTGGGGGCCCCTGATGCCGTCCACAGACACCTGTGCTGCGAATGCCCTGAGCCACAAACATGGGCTCCTGGAGGCCAGCAGGTTATGAAATCTCACTGCAGAGCGTTCTTCCAGAGGAACCCATCCTTAAATGACCTGCGAACTGGGCAGCGACGGGTGGGCACAGAACATGTCACAGACACGTGTAGGTATGGTTTCCTATTCCAGTGATGATGGCAGTTACCTGAGTCTAAGCTATTAGCCTCAGGAGAGCATATTGTGAGGACACAGAAAGGCGTCCTGTGAAACCTAGGACTACAGACCTGACACTGTTGAGGGGTGGCAAAGGCTCGGGTGAAATATTGTGTCTTTGTTTTGTTTTAGCAGAAATGTCCCAACCATGTGTGGAAAAACACATAAATGGAAGGCCTACTTGGTGGTTTGTGTGCAGCCGACTCCTTCAAAGACATTCTGCTTCCAAGATGGTGTTTGAATGTGCGTTTCAGGGGGCCACCTAGGATGTGACAACAACAGCCTCTCCCTGACCCAGAAACACCACCCCAGCTGATCATGGAGCCCACAGTTCTACCAGTAAGTCTCATTTCTACTTCTTTGAATGATTTTATAATAATTATTGTAGACAGGGACAGCTTCATGGCAGAAGTCAGCTGGGAGGCTAGTTTGAAAGTTATCAGTCAAGTATCTCCCGTGCTGTGTGGAGCTATTTCCTAACCCCGTTCCTGTGGTGGCTGCACGCATCCGTAGGCACTGTCCTCTAGGCATCCGTTCTTTCCAGGGATCTTTAGTAAACCCCTATCAGGCCCCAGAGGATGGGGATGCAGGAAGGAACACGAAAGCCATGGAACCACTCTTGCAGGGCTGTATTCTTCCAGTTGTCGCGTCTCCAAAACGCTGGTCCACATTTGACTCCCTCTTCCTCTCACACCACACATCAGATTCTCCAGAGATCCTGCTGGCATGGCCTCCAAGGGTGTCCTGGGCTCGGCTGCGCTTGACTCCTCCACTGCCGTGAGCCATCCAAACGCCAACACTCTGGCTGGGACGTCACGTTACTTAGCCTCCTCTGAGGCCTCTCTGGTGGCTCCTGCCCCACAGCAGACGGGCTGACGCTCACCATCTCTCCTGTCCTCCTGGGCACACGCTCCTCTCTGAGCCCAAGCTCTCCTGCAGGTGGGAGTGGCCCACAGCTGCGTTTGGGCTGGAATGGGGTGGGGTGACTGCACTCCTAGGCTGAATTCTACAGCTCCAGGGGCACAACTCCTGTCCTGCCCTTCTGCAGCTCAGGTCAGGGGACCCAGGTGACATAAGGGACCTTGGTGCTGAAACATGGCTTGGAGGAACGCCACTAGTCTGGAAAACTGGTTTTGACCCACAAGTACACAGTTGGCCCTACGCTGTCGCTCACCTCCTGTACCAGCTCGAATAGTTTGCCAAAGCATTTCTGGAAGCTTGTCTCCTTCTCTCTCAGATCAGCAGAGCAGACTTCCTCCAGCCTCCCTGTCTCCCTGCACCCCACAGCCAGGCACAAGCCCACTTCGCTACCTACGGGAGGACTGAGCAGGACAGTGACACTATGAATGTCTTCAGTACATGCGTTCACTCCCCCCAGGGCTTCATCTGACGCCGGCTCATGCTACGGACTGGGAAGGACTGAGCATCAGCCATACAGCTCGGATTTCCTGACGTGCGTCCACGGCACAAAAGCCATAGGAGGTGCTTTGAGAAAGAGATCCTGCAATCATATGTGTGTGGGAAATGCTGCCCATTTCTTTCTTAGAGCTTCAAGACCGTGGTGGTGATGCACAGGAAGTGTCCAGAACTGTTACGGTTCCACAATCTAGACGTTTCTCTAAACCTTCTGAAACGGATGAACTTCCTTTTCTTGGCTTGTTGTGTTTGGTTCTTCACTCCTGAGGCCATGCAAGGGAAAGTGCAAAAGACATCAGAGGAGAGAGAACACAGAGCAAGAGAGAGGTCTGCTGGTCCTGCAATCCCCTAGAGAAAATCTATGCTGTTAAGGGGTGGAGCTTCTACTCTAAATATTTAGTAAAAAAAATAAAAAAATAAAAATTGCTATGCTTTCTGAGCCACTTTATATTTTTTCCCCTAAGACTTCACCGAGACCATGATTCAGCCTTCCATTTTGTATCTGCAGAGATTTAAAGCGGGGATTAGACCTTAGGTATTTCGGAAAACATCTAATAAGCTTCAGTCCAGCTGCGCTGGTCTCCGCTCCCTGGCCATAGACCCCGGGAGCACCAACCTGCGTCCCCCGTGGGCGCCGCCTCCTGCCTCCAACTCCCCCGCCAGACGTCCGGTGACTGCGGTTAGGGACACACGCTCCTCCAGCAGAGGGAGAGCCGCGCTTCTCCCGGTCACGGCGCAGCCGCCTTCCTCGGAGCCAGGCCCCTTGTAGATTCACCGCAGCGTGGAGGCTTGGGACGAGGGGCCACTGTCACTGCCCCCCAAACTGCAACCCCCGTCCTCTGTTCCAGGCCCAGGCCGCGGTCGGCAAGCTGGAACCTCTCTTTGCCTCCACTGGCATCAGGCAAATGCCTTCAAACCCGGAAGACAGCGGCTCGGTGCAGCTCCTTGTTTGAAGACTACAGCTTGGTGGCTTCTAAGGAAGAGTCCAGACTCTTGCAGGACCACAGCCATGTACTGTCCCTGGCACCACGTAGACAGCCAGAGCGCCCAGGCCGGGTGACCGGGTCTCCGGTGCCCCGCCCACGCTGGATGCCGGCCTGGTCAGGCACACGGTGCACGGCCGTCCTCTCGCTGGGCCGGCGTCACCGCACCCCAGTGTCCGCGGACGGCTTGCCTGGGCCACGCACAGCGCCGGGCAGAGGATACGGGCCAGACGCCGCCCATACAGTGTCCACTGGTCACTGGGCAAATCCTGCCGAGGGCCGCTCTGCCGGGTGGGCCAGGCGGCCGTGAGAGCGGCCGGTGCCGACCAGGCATCACGGATGAGCCACGGCCGCCGGAGCAGTGCACGCAGCCACCCGCTCTGCCCGGGGAAGCAACACCCACGCCGTCCAGAAGCGGCTGCGAGACCAAAAATGGGCCCGGAAAGGGCGCAAGAGGGGCTAGTCCCGCGAGACGCGATAGAGGCGGAGTCGGGTGGGGCGGGGGTAGGTGGGGCCCCGCCCACCCGCCAGGGGGCAGAGGCCGCGCCGCAGCTTCGCCTGGACTTAGTGCGGGCCTGGTGCGCAGGCGCCGGCTGCTGGTTCTGCTGCTGGTTCTGCTGCTGGTGCTGCTGCTGGTGCTGCTGCTGCTGCCGGGGTGGCGACCTTGTCCGTCCTTCATCCAGCCTGGAAGAGGGTGAGGCGCGGCAGGCACTTCCTGTCGGGGCTGGTGCTCTGTGGGGAGTTTGGCTGTGCTCCGGGCACCCCCGGGAGGCAGTGCTTCAGGCAGAGGGTGGTGGGCCCGGAGGTCTGGGAAGGGTGCTGCTGTGGAGGGAACAGAACTGAGGGGCTCGGAGGCGGGGCCCCTGGGGAGGACGGCCTGGTCGGCTCTGTCACTGTCACCTGGGGGTGTACGAGGGGCGTGCCGGGACCCCCGGGGCAGAGGGCCCCCCAGTGGCCGCCTGCTTCCTCCACGTTCTGCTGCCTCGGGTTGAGCGCCCGCTATTCGCACCCAGGATTCTCCGGCCCTGGGTTCGTGGCTGTCTGAAATCCGCCTCCGGTTGAAGAGGGTTGGGAATGAGAGTGACGAGACCTGGATTCTGTGGACGGAGCCCCTCGGTGGCCCAGAGGGACCCAGAGGCACGGCTCCAGGGTTTGGGCTGAGTGTCCCGGCAACGTCCGCGTCGGCCGGTCTGTGCGCCTCCCGGGACTGAGGCTGGCGTGGCCCGTGCCTGGCGGCCAGCCCTCTGTGTGCCTTCTCATTTCCTCCTGTTGTTTGGTGACACTTGGACCTTCATCTGGTAACGAAAAACCATGAGGCTTGGCGTCTCACCCGGGTGGTCCGTGAGCCAGAAGTGAGCCAATAAGTCCCACACTGGGAAGCTCAGTACGGCAGAGTGTCAGGCAGCTTTGGGACGGCAGTCGGCGTGGCCAGGGGCGCGTGGGCTCCGCCGCAGCAGCTGTTTGCACAGCCCCCTTGGCGTCGTGCGTTCCAGAGGAACCTGGTGCTCACAGCTGACTTGCGTTCCAGCTCTGTTGCGGAAGCCTCCAGGGGCATCTCGCGTGTAATTCAGTTGGTACACTCAGGGCCAAGCCAGCTTCCTTAATTTTCCTTTTGATAACTCAGGCCTCAATTTTATAGCTCAAATGAACATAATTAATAAGACAGATCTTACTTAGCACTTAATTAGTTAACAAAGGGCTTGTCAAATTCTGAAGCTGAAATTTGCTCAAAAATATAATGATTATACAGTGTGGTTATACAATAAAAGTAAGTTGTTTTAGCCCAAACTGACTATAGCTATTGTGGCTTTTTAAAGGAGAGGAAAGAGTTTTTCTACTCCCTTGGAGGAATCGGTGGTGAAGGGGAAGCCTGGCATCCTTATTCCTCTAATATTGGGTTGCCCAAAAAAGTTTGTCTGGGTTTTTCTGTAAGATGGTATGGAAAAACCTGAACGACCTTTTTAGCTAACCCAACAGTTCCATCCGCTAGTGTGTGCGGTTGGACCGGGGGTGCAAAAGCATGTGCCTCTGGTTTATGAGAGGAGCCCATCAGCCTTTCCTTATGAGACACAGCTTCCAGCACGACTGACGGGTCCCCAGAGGGAGCAGGGAGACCAGGCTCTTTGGGGCAGGGAGGCTGAGGTGTGTGGGATGGACAGCATTCCACGGCCCAGACTCTCAGAAGTCGGTCCCCACACCCAAATGTCCCTTGTGAGTGACCTGTGAAACTCAGAGAAGAGGGACATGGCCCTGCCTGGGTTGATGAGGTCATCTTCCTGCAGGTGAAGGTGGCACAGAGAGAACCCCTCAGAGCTTGGCCTTGTCACCCCACAATGCGCATGGATGCTGGCAGGGAGCCACACAGGAGGCCACTCGGGGGACAGTGCACCACCAGGGCGCCAGGGGAAGACATGACTCATGACAGTGTGACGTGTAGGGCAGGGTCAGGTAACACGGAAAAAAAGCCTGGAGCAAGCTCCCGTCGTCCTGCTGCTCCGCTTCCAGAGCAGGATGCGGAGTGCCAGCATCTCCTTGTTCTGGTGGAAATGGCAACGCGAGAACAGAAAATGAGACAGGAATGCATCTCAGCACGTTCACACAGCACACCCATCACACGTGCAGCCGCAGAGTGTCTCGAGAAGGCGGATTCAAGACAAGTCGCACTCGGTGTGTGCCGGTCAGAGCGAGCCTGTCCTTCCTCTTTCTTTTGCCCCAACTCGGCTCAAGTCCGCACTCAGCCCCTTGGAAGATTGTCCCCTTACCCCATGGATTGCTTTCTACAATTTACACCCTCAGCAAGTGGTTTTTGAATGATGGGCATTCAGTTGGATTCAACATTAGTAAATGCTCTGTGTCAAGCCCTGCTGTGCAGTGATGTCACCCTGTAGCTTTTTGACCCAAATCTCCTTCCTGGGAGTCACCCCTCACATACTGATGTGTTGTCACTGGTTTTCCTGCTTCATCTGACCTTGGGTCATCGGTGGGTTGGCAAACACTGGCCCTTTCAGCATCTCCCTGCTCTCAACCCCTCCAGCTGCTCAGCATTGACAATGCCCCTTTCATCCCAGAAGGTCATCTCTGGGCCAGACACGCAGGAGGCCCGATGTGGCATCGTTCTCTACCTGTCAGAGGACATCCACGTACCCAGAGAAATATTCCTTTTCTTCAGACAGAGAAGTGGGCAGGGTGAACCCTCCAGCTTGACGTGATACAGCTGTAAGGGGTCATGGGAACGGGGAAGGAACTTGTGTATCTCACAACTTGCTTTTTGCCACTCACAAGCTTTGAGATGTTCCATGAGGTAATACCCCTTCCTTTAACTGCAGCTGTGCGCATTCCTGTGCTGTGGGAACAGAGTCAAGACGTTTTGAGACACTGAAAGGCATCTCTGTCTCTCGAGGTGGAAGGCAAGTAGGGAAGTACATGGAGACTTCTGGTGTCCTAGGAAATGGAGCTGGGAGCCTTTCAGACTTGTTTAGCAGAACAGAATGGATTTTGAGGTCAAGAAAATGATCTTGTATTTTGCCAGAAAAATCTCAATTACATGTGAGGAACCACCTTTTTCTTGCTCTAATGGATTTTTTTCAAGATGAAGTTAGTGATGAAACTGGCTAATTTGCATATTTGCAGGGAATAAAAATTGAGTCAAGAATTTTTCATTGGGTGGTTCACTTTAGCAACTCTAAAAAAAACTTAAAAGGAATCCAGTGCTTCTTTCTTGTGATTATAGAAAGCTGTATTAGTTAAAAAGTTCTGGGGCTTCCCTGGTGGCGCAGTGGTTGAGAGTCTGCCTGCCGATGCAGAGGACACGGGTTCGTGCCCCGGTCCGGGAAGATCCCATATGCCGCGGAGCGGCTGGGCCCGTGAGCCATGGCCGCTGAGCCTGCGCGTCTGGAGCCTGTGCTCCGCAACGGGAGAGGCCACAACAGTGAGAGGCCCGTGTACCGCAAAAAAAAAAAAAAAAAGTTCTGCCAGTCTCTATCACATCTGGTTTTTTTGCATGAATTGACTCTTTTTTTTTTTACATCTTTATTGGAGTATAATTGCTTTACAATGGTGTGTTAGTTTCTGCTTTATAACAAAGTGAATCAGTTATACATATACATATGTCCCCATATCTCTTCCCTCTTGTGTCTCCCTCCCTCCCATCTCCCTGTGCTATGCGGCTGCTTCCCACTAGCTATCTATTTTACGTTTGGTAGTGTATATATGTCCATGCCACTCTCTCACTTTGTCACAGCTTACCCTTCTCCCTCCCCGTGTCCTCAAGTCCATTCTCTACATCAGTGTCTTTATTCCTGTCCTGCCCCTAAGTTCTTCAGAACTTTTTTTTTTTTAGATTCCATGTATACATATATATGTGTTACCATACGGTATTTGTTTTTCTCTTTCTGACTTACTTCACTCTCTATGACAGACTCTAGGTCCATCCACCAAAACATCTAGTTTATCTATTGTTGAAGCTCAAAGGCCCTTTTGCTTTAATTTGGGTAAAGCCTGTCTGTAGAAGCAGGTTCCCAGGGTTGCATCCCTGACCATCCCCTGACTTCTGTCAGTTCCACTCTTCTTCCCTTGTTGACCCTGAGTTACGTTTCCCACAATAACTTTCAATTCCAGGCATTCACCCAATTTTCCTTTCCCAGGTTTCATAAGGCAGGCTCTCTGAGTTTATGAGAACTTTGAGCCCATCCGTAGCAAGTCAAATGCCGTCTCCCTCCCAAGCACTGGGATCTAGAACCTGTCACTCTCATTCTGCCTTGTTCTTGTCTCCCAGCTGAGTGTGTTCATGTCTGCTGACCTGCCTGGGTTCAGGTGGACCAAAGGCAATGACCCGTCTTCAGGTGTGATCTCCCTCCCTCTCGGTGCTTTGTGAGGGGCAGGGGCAGGCACCATTCATTCACTGGCTCACCATCCACAAGTATTCCCTGAGTGCCTCCTGTGTGCTCTGCTCTAAGTGCTGTGAGTTCAACAGTGAGCAGAACTCATGGAGAGAGAACATTAAACAAGACAAGTAAATGTGAAGTTAGGAGTCTTTGGAGAAAAGACAGGGGAAGGGGTCTACTCAGGGTTACTAGGCAGGCTTCACAGACAGGGACATCTGCAGAGCTGAGGGTGGGCCGTTGGGATGTCTGGGGGGAGAGCAGAGGAATTGGATGCAGAGGTCTGAGGTAGGACCTTGGTCAGTGTGGTCAGTGAGCAGCAGGAAGGCCCCAGGGCTGGAGCAGAGAGTGGGGGAGGGGTGGTGATGGCCTCAAAGAGGACCTGTCGGCAAGGGAGTGACACAGACTTGTGATGAGGCCTCTGAGGGGACATTGGGTGACATGGGAGACCCTTGAGGGTTTAGAGCAGAGAAGTGATTCAACTTGACTTAGTTTTCCAAAACCTTACCCTGATGCTAAGGGCTTAGACAACCAGGAGGTCAGAGGGCACAGTCCCCTCACTTCTGCCACTTCAGGGACCTGCAAACCTCCATCGAGTCTGACAGTGAGTCCCAGAAGGACTCACTGAGAATTGTATACTCACGGTTGTGGTTTAATTCAAGGAAAAGGCACAGACTAAAGTCGGTCAAGGGTAGATGTGTGTAGCACAGGGTCCAGGAGATGCACAAGTGGGGCCTCTGATGGCCCTCTCCCCGTAGAGTCAGGACTCTGCCGGTATGTGTGTGATGGCCAGCCAACCAGAAGTCACCCAGCCTCGGTGTGGAATTGTTTCTGGGGCTCTGTTATGTAGGCATGAGTACCTGTCCTCGTGGCTTATCTGTCCATAAGTTCCCTGCCCCTGAAGGCCTCAGGACCCACACCCTACATCGCATTGCTGCTGCCTGACCAGCCCAAGGCTCCAGACAAACACAGATCCCTCCCAGGAGCTGAGGACCAAGACCAGACCTCTTTGGGGACAAAGGTAGATTCTTTACTGTTCATCTGTCTGCTGTGTTAGGTAGTGACCACTGAGTCTCAGGGAGTGCTGCCAGCTTTGACCCAAATAAATCTTCTCAACCAGAGCAAGAACTGTAAACATAATTAATACTTCAACCTCTTGAAGAAAAATGGATTCTTATACATCAATAATATGACTGTATACTCTGATTGGAGAAACACTAAGCAAAGCATTGAAGGTTTAGGCAGTTCCTAAAGAATTAATTTTTAACTCAGCCTTGGGCAGTATTATCATTTAGGAGAGAGATTAATTCTCTTGATGCGCCATCACTTCTCTGGTTCAGGGGAAGATACAGAGGACCGTTTGTGTGATTGATCATTCAGTGAACGGACAGCCGCCTGCGCTCACCACATTGTGTGTCTTCCAAACACCTGGGCCATAAATAGCAGATATTTGCAAACTACTGGAGCTGCTGGGGCACTGAAGCCTCCAAAAGACCTTCAAACACTGCTGATGTCCAGGAGCTCACAGACCCGGGAGGACTTCTAAGAACAAAGCTGGAAGAAGTGTTTTTCATTGTTGTTGAGCATCAGCTGTGAGTGATGGGTGTTTCTGGAGAAGTCTCCTGTCCCAGGACACAGAGGGTAATTATGAGGGAGGGAAGCACAGGGGGGCCCATTGGGGGGGGGCCCCCATCAAGGAGAGGTTAAGCATATGCACATACTGAAAACTCAGAATTGGCCACAGGCCGCGGTGTACGTTGAGTGGGGACCTCAGACGGTGAAAAGGGGACTCTTGCCTGGTAGAGTCCAGAGGATAAGAGTTTGCTGGGTTCATCTTGAAATGAGAGTTAAACAAAAGTCATAGGTACTATAAAAGTTGTGGTGACTTCTGCCGAGGTAGTTCAGAGAATTGGTTTTCCTGAGAGAAACACATGGATGATTTGGAACAGTGTGTTAAGACCAGTCTTCCTTTCCTTTAGAAGCTAAACAGTAAGAACTTCCCTCCTCTCTTCCTTTTCCCTCCCACGGTTGCTCTTTCTTGCCCAGTTTCCTAGTTTATTGTCTTTCATACTGAAACTTCAAAAACTGTTGAACAATAAAACAACCAGCAAAGCCGGCCGAGGTTGTCCTCTCTCCTCCTGCAGGTGGGACGGCTGACTCAGCCCCTCCCAGGTGTCCTCCGGACAAGCTGCTGTTGATGAAAGCAGAGTGCTATCCATGTGCAGTGCTGGAGAGGATGAAGTATTTATGGTGGGGATTCCACACCAGATGGAAGAATTGGGAATGATCCCTCACTTTCCTGGGAAAGCAAACCCACAATCTCTAAATCCCATAACCTGAGCACAAATGGCTGTTGGCTCACGGACTCCAGCCGGGCCTTCCCGCCTCCCCTGTGTGGGGACAGATGCTCAGGGGCAGAGTCCGGCCGTGACTCATGTGTGACAGTAGCGCTCAGTAACGCCTCGGAAAGCTGCAGCCTTTGGGACCGCACTCAAATCCCTGTTAGGGATCTTTAGAGCAAAACCATATTGCTAGAAGGGATTCCTCTGTGGGCCATGAATTAACGAGGCTTGTCGTACGAAACAGTCCTCAGGGGCACCGACTTGGTTGGTTCTAATTTGTCCTGTACTTTTACAGCTGGTTTGTTTCCTGGACTTCCAAGATTTACAGATTGCAAGTATGCTTGTGAAGTGGTGGAATCTACTTGCACATTTGTTTCTAACTACTGATTGTCGGGGGATAGTAGAATTCAAATATTTGCATAAACTTTAGAAACCAAGGGTCAGTTCGGTGAACATTTCTAGGTGTTATTCCCATAAGAGTTGAAAGTTGAGCACATCCATGGTTTTCTTCCCTGATTTCTTGTTACCACATTCCTATGTACGTCTGAGGATAAAATGGTTTCCAATAACTTTCTCAGTACCTACTAATTATGTCTGATGTTAGCAGTTTGGTTGATTTGTTCAGTTTTAAATTATTTTGTATTTTCTAAACAGCTAAACAGTGTTTTTTTTCTCTTGTAAACTATTTATAGGTACTTTTACGTGTGATAATATGCCATATTTTCTTCCAACAGCCTGGACCCCAGGCCTGTTCTTTGCTAAAACAACACAAGGTTTAATCCTGTTAATCCATGGCATCATGAGAACAAAAATGCCATATATGTACTTTTATTTTCCTCAAGTATTCTAGATGTTTTACAGATGGAGGCAAAGGAGTGTATTAGCTCTTCGGAAGCAGAGCTTAGAGTCGGTGTGATTTTATTAGAGTTCGCGGTGGAGGAAACAAGGAAATCATTCCCTAAACACAATGTCAGTCACCATTTCTCATGCAAAAATCATTTAGGTTGTTCTTTTATCAAAGTTACATCTGTATCGAATAATTTATTTATACTTGTTCATACAATTTTTATAATCTTTTCCAGGGAAGAGGAAACTTGGGGCTTGAGTTATATCTATAATATTTTAATTTTCTATAATAAAACCCCAAAGCAATATTATAAAATGACATTCAGTGGAGGTGGGTGGAATGGTGGGTACATAGGTTTTTGTCATATTTATTCTTATTAAATTTATGTTTATTACATTATTTCCAGGATGGCTTCTGGCTTATGCATGTTTGTGGAGGCAGAAATTTTCTATACTTTCTAATCTGTTCATAATCAACTATAAATATAATCTTGGCTTTACTCTGAGCAGTTAGCATGTTTTTGGATACAGAAAACCCAACTGAAAATGACTTAAAGAAAATATCTAAGTCACTATTTCACATGACAAGAAGCCCAGTGGTGCAGTGGCTTTAAGTTGAGTTCACAGAGCTGCCGACCACGTAATTAACGCCCACGGTCTTCCCAGCTTTCTGCTCTGCTGTTACCAGCCTGCCTTCCTGTCCTTCGTCTGCCACGGCCGCAAACTGCAGTTTCTGGCATCACATGCAAGCATGAGAACAGGAAGGTGTGAGAGCACGCAGCTTGGGGGATTGTGGCCACGAGAAGATACAGGCCCGAGAATACTGAGCAGAGGAGAAAAAGGTGTTTCTTTCTGTTTGTGTTTCTCCCCTGAAGCCCCCCAGCGGGACTTCTCCCTCATGACTCATTGGCTGAACTTGGGCCACAGGCTCCTGCCCACAACAGCGATTGCAAGGGGAGAGAGATTCTGGCTGGCAGAGCCTCACCGTGTGCCCCTGAGGCTGGGGCGTGAGGCTGCCACCTCTGCAGTGTGGGCAGAAGGGAGAAGGGGAGACATAAACCTGATGATCTCTCTGTGGTCCAGAAGAACCGGGGTGGGGAGGGTCTTGGTGGGCAGCCAGCAGCACTTCCCACCTTTGCTGTGCTGGCTCCGCACAGGGCAGAAGGCAGGCAGCTGCGGGCCTCCCAAGTTGAGACCTCTGTCCACCCTTCCTCCCAGTGACTCAAGGCACACGTGGCCCTACATGAACATGGAGCCATATGTAAGCGTGTCCTCTGGGGGACTTAGAACATTCGAACTCATGAAATCAGAAATGAAAGGCACAAGGCTTATAATTCCATTTATTTACTTCCATGGGCTTTTGTAACCGTTTAATAGTCATCCTGTGTGTTTTAAGATATTAAGTTTGTTGCTTTTTGGCTCTCAGTCCTTTCATTCTAGGTCAAGGGATATTCCAGGCAGGTGCTTGTTGCGTTTGTAATTAGGCTGGGGTGTGTGGGTACCAGATGTTGGGAAAGTGAAATTTTTCTGTGTGCGCGTCAGGCCCCGTACGCTGGAAGCGCCTCCTTTGCCCCAGGTTGGGAAGACGTTGACTCTCCTGGCTCCGCTGCCCACTGCACATCCCAAATTGAGAGCGTCCTGCACTGATGGCGTGCCGTGCTCCTCATGGCGTCTGAACTGCCATTTACAGTCACCCGACATTTAAAGACGATCTCTTACATGTGGTTGTCACACACCCTCCTAAGTGAGCTGGGTGGGTTCTATTCCACTCATTGCATAGGTGAGAGAGTCACCCAAGGCTGCAGAGCCAGGATGTGGTCCAGGGAGGGATTTTACTCAGAATTTCTCTTTGTGCCTTGATCCTTCAACTCCAAACACTTGGGTACGTGATTCTCGCTTTGCATTATTTGAAAGAAGAGAGGAAGGGGAGGTTTCAACAAGAATGGTGAAAGGGGTTACTTGCTAAATTAAGCAATGGCCTGGGTGCAGTTAGGAAAGAGAACGGGCTGAGGTGCTTTCCGTTTGCACCAGCTCATTGTCTGCCCTGTGGGGTGAATGTAACCCTTACGATCTTAAACTTTGGGACCAGATGGACTTGTGTTGAATGTCTGCTTCTGTCGTCTGCCTGATGTGCAACCTTGAAAATGTTCTTAAGAACGTTTCAATGTTTATGACTAGCCCCGATTTCTTCATTTACTAAGTGGGAGCAATAAGGCTTATCTGGTAGATTGTAAGGATTAAATAAAATAAACAGGTAATGATCTAGCGTAGCACCTAAAACACAGGAAACAGCCAAAGATGGTGGTAGGTACTCCTACTAAAGGGGGGACTGGACAGTAAATGCAGAACTACCTAGTTACGCTGCTTCCAAATCTGCACGAAGGTCAATGGCAAAACCAAAAGCACTTTATGAAGAACTGTTACTACTTATGGATCCTTCACTTTGTGACGCTCTCAGGGCCAAGTCCAGTGTTTTGCGGGTCTGTCCTGCTGCGTTTCCTCAACACTCTCATCAGTAGACTGATGCCTGTTGGTCCTTTCACTGGGTCTAAATGTTTGTGTGTGTGCACCTTGGGCCAAGCATGCCTTGTCCCCAAGCCTCCTTAACATAAAGGTAGAGTTATTTCTCTTAACGTATCGACAGAGCCCTAGATGGCAAAGTGACTGGAATGGAAGAGGGGCACCCAAGGTTAGTCTTTGTTGACATGTGGATTAGGCATCGGCTGTGGATTCCTTAGGGAGGAATCCTAAGAACACATTTTTCTTTTTTTTTAACATCTTTATTGGAGTATAACTGCTTTACAATGGTGTGTTAGTTTCTGCTGTATCACAAAGTGAATCAGCTATATGTATACATGTATCCCTATATCTCCTCCCTCTTGCGTCTCCCTCCCACCCTTGCTATCCCACCCCTCTAGGTGGTCACAAAACACCAAGCTCATCTCCCTGTGCTATGCAGCTGCTTCCCACTAGCAATCTGTTTTACATTTGGTAGTGTATTTATGTCAGTGCCACTCTCTCACTTCATCCCAGCTTACCCTTCCCCCTCCCCGTGTCCTCAAGTCCATTCTCTACATCAATGTCTTTATTCCTGTCCTGCCCCTAAGTTCTTCAGAACCATTTTTCCCCCCATATGCATGTGTTAGCATACAGTATTTGTTTTTCTCTTTCTCACTTACTTCACTCTGTATTACAGACTCTAGGTCCATCCACCTCACTACAGATGACTCAATTTCGTTTCTTTTTATGGCTGAGTAATATTCCATTGTATATATGTGCCACATCTTCCTTATCCATTCATCTGTCGTTGGATACTTAAGTTGCTTCCATGTCCTGGCTGTTGTAAATAGTGCTGCAGTGAACATTTTGGTACATGGCTCTTTTTGAATTATGGTTTTCTCAGGGTATATGCCCAGTACTGGGATTGCTGGGTCGTATGGTAGTTCTATTTTTAGTTTTTTAAGGAACCTCCATACTGTTCTCCATAGTGGCTCTATCAACTTACATTACCACACATTTATTAACAGTGCTGGCAGGGGTTCACTGAGATGTAAATCAGCAGGCAGGTGCCTGTGCCTGGCATGGACACCACCCTGGGGACCGTGGGTTCCCTGGGAGAAAGAAGCTTTAGAAGTAACAGGTAAGATCACATATAATCGGGACAAAGGGCATGCTGATGTCCGTAAGTGGCCTGATTAATTTTTATAACATTATACTTTCTGGCACAAAACGAAGAGAGAAAAGGAGATTCTAAAATTGGTGCCAACAAACCACTAATTCAAGTTACTCAGTGCTGTATTCCTGCCTATAGGGTTTGTTTATTTTGTGCTCTGTGGACTTTACTTACTTCCAACTCAATGCATCCTGTTACTTTCTCTTTCCTGAATAGAAAATTCTCTTTCCCTGAGTTTCTAAACTTTGTTATTTTAATAATATATACACAGAAAGAAATACCAAAGTTTGATTTGTAATTTTCCCTCTATATCAGAAATACTGAATATTTAAGAACATAGATTCTCAGATTTTTCTGTACCTATTTTTATTATTAATTTCCAGAGTGCATTTTATAATCTTGAGACATAAACTCAACTTCAAATATTTATCTTCTAAGGGCTCACATGATCTTATTAGTAGTCATTAGGCTGTGATGGTCGCCCAAGTGAATTATAGGATTATTTTTTCTATTTCTGTTAAAATGCCATTGGGATTGTGATAGGGCTTTCACTGAATTTGTAGATCATTTTCAGTTGTATGGACCTTTTAAAATACTAATTCTTCCAGTCCATGTAAATGGTATGTATTTCCATTTATTTTTGTCTGCTTTAATTTCTTCCATCAGTGTTTTATAATTTTCAGTGTGTAAGTCTTTCGTCTCCTTGCTTCAGTTGATTTCGAGTATTTTATTCTTTTTGAAGCTATTATTGATGGAATTGTTTTCTTAATTTCCTCTTTAGCTAGTTCATTGTTGGTGTATAGAAATGCAACTGATTTTTGCATGTTAATAATTTTGTATCCTACAACTATGTAGAATTCATTTATTAGTTATAACAGTTTGTGTGTGTGTAGTATTTGTAGTTTTCTACATATAAAAGATGTCATATACAAATGCAGATGAATTTACTTCTTCCTTTCTGATTTGGATGCCTTTTATTTCTTTTTCTTACCTAATTGCTCTGGCCAGGACTTCCAGTAGTGTTTAATATAAGTGGTGAGGGTGGTCATCCTTGCCTTGATCTTAAAGGAAAAGCTTTCAGTTTTTTTACCATTGAGTATGATGTTAGCTGTGGGATTTTCACATATGTCCTTTATTATGTTAAGGTAAGTTTCTTCTATATTTAATTTGTTGAGAGTTGTTAATCATGAAACCGTTCTGAATTTTTTAAAATGCTTTTTCTACATCTATTGAGATGATCATGTGATTTTTATTCTGTTAATGTGGTGTATCATGTTTATTGATTTGTGGATGTTGAACCATCCTTGCATCCCAGAAATAAATTTCACTTGATCCTTTTAATCTGCTGTTGGATTTGGTTTGCTAACATTTTGTTGAGGATTTTTGCATTGATGTTCGTCATGGATGTTGTCCTGTAGCTTTCTTTTCTTGTGTTGTCATTGTCTGGCTTTGGTATCAGTGTGATGCTGGTCTTATACAATTAGTTTGTAAGTGTTCCTTCTGTTTTTTGAGAAAGTCTAAGGATTGCTATTAATTTTTCTTTAAAGACTTGTAGAGTTCATCTGTGAAGACATCTAGTTCTGGGTTTTTCTTTGTTAGGAGGTTTTGGATTGCTGACTGAATCTTCTTATTTGTTATCAGTCTTTTCAGGATTTCTGTTTCTTTTTTTAAAAATTATTTATTTATTTATTTTTATGGCTGCATCGGGTCTTATTTGTGGCATGTGGGATCTTCGTTGAGGCATATGGGATCTTTCATTGTGGCACATGGCGTCTGTTGTGGTGTGCGGGCTTCTCTAGTTGTGGTGCATGGGCGCCAGAGTGGGTGGGCTCTGTAGTTTGTGGCATGCGAGCTCTCTAGTTGAGGCATGTGAGCTCAGTAGTTGTGGCATGCAGGCTTAGTTGTCCTGCAGCATGTGGGATCTTAATTCCCCGACCAGGGATTGAACCTATGTCCCTTGCATTGGAAGGTGGATTCTTTACCACTGGACCACCGGGGAAGTCCCTTTCTGTTTCTCTTTGATTCAGTTTTGGTGGCTGTATGTTTATATAAATTTATCTATTTCTTATAAGTTGTCTAATTCATTGGCGTATAATTGTTCATAATAGTCTCTTATGATCTTTTTTATTTCTGTGGCATCAGTTGTAATGTTTCCTCTTCTATTTTTGGATTTTATTATTTGAGTTTTCTCTCTTTTATCCTTGGTTAGCCTCACTAAGAGTTGGCTGATTTTATTTAGTTTTTCAAAAGACAACTCATTTCATCAATTTCTTGTATTGTTTTTCTACTCTCTATTTTATTTATTTCTGCTGTAGTCATTATATTTCTTTCCTTCTACTAGCTTTGGGCTTTGTTCTTCTATTTCTAGTTCTTTGATGTGTAAAATGAGATTATTTATTTGCGATCTTTCTTTTTAAATATTGTTGTCTATCTTACACACTTCCTGTTGGTACTGCTTTTGCTGTATCCCATAAGTTGTGGTATGTTGTGTGTTTATTTTTGTTTGTTTCAAGATATTTTCTAATTTTCCTTTTTATTTGTTCTTTGATTTATTAGTTTTTCAATAATGTGTTATTTAATTTCCATGTATTTGTGAGTTTCCCCATTTCCTTTAGTTTTATTCCTGTGTTTGAAAAAGATACTTGGAATGATTTAATCTTTGTAGATTTGTTAAGACTTGTTTAGTGATCTAGCATGTGATCTATCCTAGAGAAAGTTCCATGTGCATTTGAGAAGAATGTATATTCTTCTGCTGTTGGGTGAAAAGTTGTCTATGTCTGTTAGGTCAGTTTGGTCTATAGCTTTTTATTTCTGCTGTTTCAGTGGAAGTAGGACTGATGAAGAGTCAGTACAACTTCCTGGCTGTTTCAACCCATATCGTATGAATTTTAGGCATGCAATGGAACCCTTTTTTTAGAAAGCTATTAAATCTCAGAGTATTTCCTATCATGAACAAAATGAGCTGAAATACTTTATGCAGAAGATTGCCCTGGTGGTACGGGACATTTCAAGTACTGATACCCTAATTCCATAAATTATATTTTATTTTCCAGATATAGTTCATAAGATAAAACTAAAGAGGAAAAACCCACTCAATTTATATAGAAAGTTAAGGTTGTAGATAAAGCTAAGAAAATAAATAAATTAACACCAAGAATGTGTTTTACATCTTTGTTAATAATTAATAGACTATATTTACTGACATGTGAATCTGCTCTTCCTCATATACCACTGATAAACAGCTTGAGTTACAATACTATCTAAAATTTCTGAGTAATATGTATTTTTTTAACATCTTTATTGGAGTATAATTGCTTTACAATGGTGTGTTAGTTTCTGCTTTATAACAAAGTGAATCAGTTATACATATACATATGTTCCCATATCTCTTCCCTCTTGCGTCTCCCTCCCTCCCATCCTCCCTATCCCACCCCTCTAGGTGGTCACAAAGCACCGAGCTCATCCCCCTGTGCTATGCGGCTGCTTCCCACTAGCTATCTATTTTACGTTTGGTAGTGTATATATGTCCATGCCACTCTCTCGCTTTGTCACAGCTTACCCTTCCCCCTCCCCATATCCTCAAATCCATTCTCTAGTAGGTCTGTGTCTTTATTCCTGTCTTACCCCTAGGTTCTTCATGACATTATTTTTTCTTAAATTCCATATATATGTGTTAGCATATGGTATTTGTCTTTCTCTTTCTGACTTCACTCTGTATGACAGACTCCAGGTCCATCCACCTCATTACAAATAGCTCAACTCCGTTTCTTTTTATGACTGAGTAATATTCCATTGTGTATATGTGCCACATCTTCTTTATCCATTCATCTGATGAAGGACACTTAGGTTGTTTCCATCTCTGGGCTATTGTAAATAGAGCTGCAATGAACATTTCGGTACATGACTCTTTTTGAATTATGGTTTTCTCAGGGTATATGCCCAGTAGTGGGATTGCTGGGTCATATGGTAGTTCTATTTGTAGTTTTTTAAGGAACCTCCATAATGTTCTCCATAGTGGCTGTACCAATTCACATTCCCACCAGCAGTGCAAGAGTGTTCCCTTTTCTCCACACCATCTCCAGCATTTATTGTTTCTGGATTTTTTGATGATGACCATTCTGACTGGTGTGAGATGATATCTCATTCTAGTTTTGATTTGCATTTCTCTAATGATTAATGATGTTGAGCATTCTTTCATGTGTTTGTTGGCAGTCTGTATATCCTCTTTGGAGAAATGTCTGTTTAGATCTTCTGCCCCTTTTTGTATTGGGTTGTTTGTTTTTTTGTTATTGAGCTGCATGAGCTGCTTATAAATTTTGGAGATTAATCCTTTGTCAGTCGCTTCATTTGCAAATATTTTCTCCCATTCTGAGGTTTGTATTTTGGTCTTGTTTATGGTTTCCTTTGCTGTGCAAAAGCTTTGAAGTTTCATTAGGTCCCATTTGTTTATTTTTGTTTTTATTTCCATTTCTCTAGGAGGTGGGTCAAAAAGGATCTTGATGTGATTATTTGTCATAGAGGGTTCTGCCTATGTTTTCCTCTTAGAGTTTGGTAGTTTCTGGTGTTATATTTAGGACTTTAATCCATTTTGAGCTTATTTTTGTGTATGGTGTTAGGGAGTGATTTAATCTCATACTTTTACATGTACCTGTCCAGTTTTCCCAGCACCAATTATTGAAGCAGCTGTCCTTTCTCCACTGTACATTCCTGCCTCCTTTATCAAAGATAAGGTGACCATATGTGTGTGGGTTTATCTCTGGGCTTGCTGTCCTGTTCCATTGATCTTTCTGTTTTTGTGCCAGTACCATACTGTCTTGATTACTGTAGCTTTGTAGTATAGTCTGAAGTCAGGGAGCATGATTCTTCCAGCTCCGTTTTTCGTTCTCAAGATTGCTTTGGCTATTCGGGGTCTTTTGTGTTTCCATACAAATTGTGAAATTTTTTGTTCTAGTTCTGTGAGAAATGCCATTGGTAGTTTGATAGGGATTGCATTGAATCTGTAGATTGCTTTGGGTAGTAGAGTCATTTTCACAATGTTGATTCTTCCAATCCAAGAACATGGTATATCTCTCCATCTATTTGTATCATCTTTAATTTATTTCATCAGTGTCTGATAGTTTTCTGCATACAGGTCTTTTGTCTCCTTAGGTAGGTTTATTCCCAAATATTTTATTCTTTTTGTTGCAGTGGTAAATGGGAGTGTTTTCTTGATTTCACTTTCAGATTTTTCATCATTAGTGTATAGGAATGCCAGAGATTTCTGTGCATTAGTTTTGTATCCTGCTACTTTACCAAATTCATTGATTAGCTCTAGTAGTTTTCTGGTAGCATCTTCAGGATTCTCTAGGTATAGTATCATGTCATCTGCAAACAGTGAGAGCTTTACTTCTTCTTTTCCGATTTGGATTCCTTTTCTTCTCTGATTGCTGTGGCTAAAACTTCCAAAACTATGTTGAATAAGAGTGGTGAGAGTGGGCAACCTTGTCTTGTTCCTGATCTTAGTGGAAATGATTTCAGTTTTTCACCATTGAGGACGATTTTGGCTGTGGGTTTGTCATATATGGCCTTTATTATGTTGAGGAAAGTTCCCTCTATGTCTACTTTCTGCAGGGTTTTTATCATAAATCGGTGTTGAATTTTGTCAAAAGCTTTCTCTACATCTATTGAGATGATCGTATGGTTTTTCTCCTTCAATTTGTTAATATGGTGTATCATGTGCATTGATTTGCATATATTGAAGAATCCTTGCATTCCTGGAATAAACCCCACTTGATCATGGTGTATGATCCTTTTAATGTGCTGTTGGTTTCTGTTTGCTAGTATTTTGTTGAGGATTTTTGCATCTATGTTCATCATGTTCATCAGTGTTATTGGCCTGTAGTTTTCTTTCTTTATGACATCCTTGTCTGGTTTTGGTATCAGGGTGATGGTGGCCTCGTAGAATGAGTTTGGGAGTGTTCCTCCCTCTGCTATATTTTGGAAGAGTTTGAGAAGGATAGGTCTTAGCTCTTCTCTAAATGTTTGATAGAATTCGCCTGTGAAGCCATCTGGTCCTGGGCTTTTGTTTGTTGGAAGATTTTTAATCACAATCTCAATTTCAGTGCTTGTGATTGGTCTGTTCATATTTTCTCTTTCTTCCTGGTTCAGTCTTGGCAGGTTTTGCATTTCTAAGTATTTGTCCATTTCTTCCAGGTTGTCCATTTTATTGGCATAGAGTTGCTTGTAGTAATCTCTCATGATCTTTTGTATTTCTGCAGTGTCAGTTGTTACTTCTGCTTTTTCATTTCTAATTCTATTGATTTGAGTCTTCTCTCTTTTTTTCTCGATGAGTCTGGCTAATGGTTTATCAATTTTGTTTATCTTCTTAAAGAACCAGCTTTTAGTTTTATTGATCTTTGCTATCATTTCCTTCATTTCTTTTTCATTTATTTCTGATCTGATTTTTATGATTTCTTTCCTTCTGCTAACTTTGGGGTTTTTTTGTTCTTCTTTCTCTAATTGCTTTAGGTGCAAGGTTAGGTTGTTTTTTCGAGACGTTTCCTGTTTCTTAAGGTAGGATTGTATTGCTATAAACTTCCCTCTTAGAACTGCTTTTGCTGCATCACATAGGTTTTGGGTCATCGTGTCTCCATTGTCATTTGTTTCTAGGTATTTTTTTTATTTCCTCTTTGATTTCTTCAGTGATCACTTCGTTATTAAGTAGTGTATTGTTGAGCCTCCATGTGTTTGTATTTTTTACAGATCTTTTCCTGTAATTGATATCTAGTCTCATAGCTTTGTGGTCGGAAAAGATACTTGATACAATTTCAATTTTCTTAAATTTACCAAGGCTTGGTTTGTGACCCAAGATATGATCTATCGTGGAGAATGTTCCATGAGCACTTGAGAAAAATGTGTATTCTGTTGTTTTTGGGTGGAATGTCCTATAAATATCAATTAAGTCCATCTTGTTTAATGTATCATTTAAAGCTTGTGTTTCCTTATTTATTTTCATTTTGGATGATCTGTCCATTGGTGAAAGTGGGGTGTTAAAGTCTCCTACTATGAATGTGCTACTGTTGATTTCCCCTTTTGTGGCTGTATTTGCCTTATGTATTGAGATGCACCTATGTTGGGTGCATAAATATTTACAATTGTTATATCTTCTTCTTGGATCAATCCCTTGATCATTATGTAGTGTCCTTCTTTGTCTCTTCTAATAGTCTTTATTTTAAAGACTATTTTGTCCGATATGAGAATTGCTGCTCCCGCTTTCTTTTAGTTTCCATTTGCATGGAATATCTTTTTCCATCCCCTTACTTTCAGTCTGTATGTGTCTCTAGGTCTGAAGTGGGTCTCCTGTAGACAGCATATATATGGGTCTTGTTTTTGTATCCATTCAGCCAATCTGTGTCTTTTGGTGGGAGCATTTAGTCCATTTACATTTAAGGTAATTATTGATATGTATGTTCCTATTCCCATTTTCTTAATTGTTTTGGGTTCGTTATTGTAGGTCTTTTCCTTCTCTTGTGTTTCTTGCCTAGAGAAGTTCCTTTAGCGTTTGTTGTAAAGCTGGTTTGGTGGGGCTGAACTCTCTCAGCTTTTGCTTGTCTGTAAAGGTTTTAATTTCTGTATGAAATCTGAATGAGATCCTTGCTGGGTAGAGTAATCCTGGTTGCAGGTTTTTCTCCTTCATCACTTTAAATATGTCCTGCCAGTCCCTTCTGGCTTGCAGAGTTTCTGCTGAAAGATCAGCTGTTAACCTTATGGGGATTCCCTTGTGTGTTATTTGTTGTTTTTCCTTTGCTGCTTTTAATATGTTTTCTTTGTATTTAATTTTTGACAGTTTGATTACTATGTGTCTTGGCATATTTCTCCTTGGATTTATCCTGTATGGGACTCTCTGTGTTTCCTGGACTTGATTAACTATTTCCTTTCCCATATTAGGGAATTTTTCAACTATAATCTCTTCAAATATTTTCTCAGTCCCTTTCTTTTTCTCTTCTTCTTCTGGAACCCCTGTAATTCGAATGTTGGTGCGTTTAATGTTGTCCCAGAGGTCTCTGAGACTGTCCTCATTTCTTTTAATTCTTTTTTCTTTATTCTGCTCTGCAATAGTTATTTCCACTATTTTATCTTCCAGGTTACTTATCCGTTCTTCTGCCTCAGTTATTCTGCTATTGATCCCATCTAGAGTATTTTTAATTTCATTTATTGTGTTGTTCATCATTGCTTGTTCCATCTTTAGTTCTTCTAGGTCCTTGTTAAATGTTTCTTGCATTTTGTCTATTCTATTTCCAAGATTTTGGATCATCTTTACTATCATTATTCTGAATTCTTTTTCAGGTAGACTGCCTATTTCCTCTTCATTTCTTAGGTCTGGTGGGTTTTTATCTTACTCCTTCATCTGCTGTGTGTTTTTCTGTCTTCTCATTTTGCTTATCTTACTGTGTTTTGGGTCTCCTTTTTGCAGGCTGCAGGTTCGTAGTTCCCGTTGTTTTTGGTGTCTGTCCCCAGTGGCTAAAGTTGGTTCAGTGGGTTGTGTAGGCTTCCTGGTGGAGGGGACTAGTGCCTGTGTTCTGGTGGATGAGGCTGGATCTTGTCTTTCTGGTGGGAAAGGGACCAGACAAAGTCCCTATTCTGTTGTCTCTGTTTATTCTTTTTTCTTTTGTCCTACCCTGGTACGTGGGGACTTTCTTGCCTTTTGGGAGGTCTGAGGTCTTCTGCCAGCGTTCAGTAGGTGTTCTGTAGGAGTTGTTCCACGTGTAGATGTATTTCTGGTGTATCTGTGGGGAGGAAGGTGATCTCCGTGTCTTACTCTTCTGCCATCTTCCCCTCGTCCCTCCCATACACATTTGGCCATTGGGCCAATTATTTTCGGGTAATGTGTTAATGTCACCCAGAATTAGTCTCCATGGAACACATTTTGACAGTCACTACCATAACCTCGTAACTTGCTTGTGAACCAAACCCTAAGCCTTTGACAACTTAGTCTGTTCTTGTTTATCTCAGAAGCTGGCTGAACCAAGAGTAGCATGTCTCCGTGGCCCCCACTGTTTCCAGCTGTGCCATCGCCACTGGAATCGACTAAGATTAAAAGGTCAGAAAACAAGTTTGTACATTTACACTCACGGCTGACCCCCCACCACTCCGAATGACCTCCCCATGACCTTGGATGGGCTGCAGCGTGGGGAGTATTTGCCAGCATGAGGTCCCCCTAGTTCTTGAACCCCATCAGTGATGGCAAGGTGGCTCTTCATCTGGAGGACGGGCTTGGAGACAGTGCACTGGCATGACTGAGTGGTGTGTCTGCATCCCGGCTTCTGGGGGCACAGAAATGAGCCCGTTTTCCTACCTCACCCCTGGCAGCATGTTCCTCTTCCACCTGGGCGGTGCTCTTTGGTCCAAGGATCATAATCACGTGTCTGTTTCTCTATAATCCACATCCCGAGGCTTGGTGGCAGTCATATCCAGGTACCATAGTCATTTATTATATGTTTTCATGATTAATCCGGTGGGTTTTTTGACCAAGGGATATTTTTCTAGCACATTTTCTATTACCTGACCATTATAAATGCACAAATTTATGGTTTTTCACAAATGTTTTAATCGAGTGTAGCCATTTGTTTCCCTCAGATCATTTGTGGGGGCCTTGACAATATGATGTCTTCATTAGCATCTCCAGACTTACTGAAAGTGTCCCCTCAACACCACCACCACCAAGAAAAGCAAAAGTAAAAAAAGGTTGTTTAGGGTCATCTTGCATTGTCCTGCTCAACATTAGGACCCAGCCACTCCTTAAGAGGCCCTATTGGATAATTTAAGAATAACGTGAGACACCAAATCTGCATACTAGGAGCACACGGTATATAAGGGGAGTGAAAAGAGCAAGAGAGAAGTTAATAGTCACTTGCTAACAGAGCAGGAAACCTTCCTTCTTAAGAAAGGTCATACTCTCGGTCAACATTTCTGATTTTGCTTTTGTCTTTACCAAGATACTTTTACTTTTTTTAAAATTAAGGTATAGTTGATTTACAATGTTGTGTTATACAGCAAAGTGACTGAGTTATACCTAAGTATAATTCTTTTTTAAAAAAACTTCTTTTTCATTATGGTTTATCACAGAATATTGAATATAGTTCCCTGTGCTATACACTAGGACCTTGTTGTTTATCCATTCCGTATATAGTAGTTTGCATCTGCTAACCCCAAACTCCCACTCCATCCTTCTCCTGCCCACTTTTACCTTGTTCTAATGACCGTTTGTTAATCCAATTTCTCCTCTCTGTTATTCTTGAGTTACCACTTTTTCTTTACTAACTTTGATGTACCATGATTCATAATGTCACTAAAACATTTAATTTAGTTACAAGTTTTCCCAGTATCTAGAATCCTACATTTTCTTTCCTTATCAGACTTGAGCTCAAACATCCTGGAATTTGCTACAGAGTCTGCAAGTTGGGTCAGTGGTGCATCAGCTGTCTGAGAAGAGAAAGCAATGCCAACCTCCTTCCATGAGAACATGAAGGAACAGTCATGCAGAGGAACCTGTGTCAGGTAGAATCTCAGGTGATTAATAGACAACAGGTGCTTGCAAACACAAACAAAAAGATATGTTTATAATGCGCTGACCTCTGCTCTTTATGATTTCCTTTATCTTTTCCTCAGTTTTGTTTGGTGTTCCCTTTCTAGTTCTTGGCGTGGAGGCTTAGACAATTATTTCTCAGCTTTCCCCCCTAGTGTATGTATTGTAGATATAAATTTCTCTCCTACCACTCTTTAACTGCAACAAATGAGTTTGACTATGCTTTCAATAGCCTTATTTAGGTAAAATTGATATACAATCAACTGCACTAAGTATATTTATTGATATACAGTAAACATACAATAAATATTGTATATTGTATATCAATAAATATACTTAGCAAAGTAAGGACAGAAGAATAGAAATACTGTAGGAACTCCCTAAAGAATATCTTTTTAAAAATCTACACCAAATCTGGTACTTAGAGGCGAATTATAGAAAGCCCATTTTCTCCTCTGAGGTAATGACAAGGCTTTCCCACTGTCCCTGAACAAAATGTCAACTCTTTGCAAAAGCCAGAGTCCCTTGGACCCAGTTAATTCAGGGCGAAATACTAACATATATTTATTTATTTATTTACTTATTCATTTATTTGAAGTATAGTTGATTTACAATATTAGTTTTAGATGTACAATATAATGATTCAATATTGTACTCCATTTAAAGTTATTATAAAATAATGGCTCTATTCTCTGTGCTATACAACATATCCTTGTTGCTCATCTATTTTATACGTAGTAGTTTTTGTATCTCTTAATCCCATCTCCCCAGCTTGCTGCTCCTCTCTTCCCCCCCGGCACTGGTAACCACTAGTTTGTTCTCTGTATCTGTGTGTCTGTTTCTGTTTTGTTATATTCATTTGTTTTATTTTTGAGATTTCACATATAGCTGATATCATACAGTATTTGTCTTTCTCTGTCTGACATTTCATTTAGCACAGTACCCTCCAGGTCCATCCATGTGGTTGCAAATGGCATTATTTCATTCTTTTTTATGGCTGAGTAGTATTCCTTGTATATATGTACCACATCTTCTTTATTCATCTGTTGATGGACACTTAGGTTGCTTCCATATTCTTGGCTATTGTAAATAATGTTGCTATGAATATCGGGGTGCACATATCTTTTCTAATTAGTGTTTCATTTTCTTTGGATATATACTCAGGAGTGGAATTGCTCAGTCATATGGTAGTTCTATTTTTAGTTTTTTGAGGAACCTACATACTGTTTTTCATAGCGGCTGCACCAATTTACATTCTCACCAACAGCATACAAGGGTTCCCTTTTCTCCACATCCTTACCAACATTTGTTATTTGTGGTCTTTTGGTGACTGCCATTCTGACAGGTGTGAGGTTATATCTTATTGTGTTTTTTATTTGTATGTTCCTGACGAGTAGAGATGTTGAGAATCTTTTCATGTGCCTGTTGGCCACCTGTATGTCTTCTTTGGAAAAATGTCTGTTCAAGCTTCTGCTCATTTTTTAATCAGGTTGTTTATTTTTTTGATATTGAGTTGTATGAACATTTATATATTTTGGATATTAACCCCTTATCTGTCATATTACTTGCAAGTATTTTCGCCCACTCGGTATGTTGTTTTTTCATTTTGTCAGTGGTTTCCTTTGCTGTGCAAATTTTTTAAAGTTTAATTAGGTCTCATTTGTTTACTTTTGATCTTGTTTCCTTTGCCTTAGGAGAGATCCAAAAATAAATATTACTACAGCTTATGTCAAAAAGCATTCTACCTTGTTTTCTTCTAAGGCATTTTAAGGTTTCCAATCTTACATTTAGGTCTTTAATCCATTTTGAGTTTATTTTTGTGTACGGTGTTAGGAAGTGTTCTAATTTCATTCTTTTACATGTAGCTATCCAGCTTTCCCAGCACCACTTGTTGAAGAGACTGTCTTTTCCCCATTGTATGTTCTTGCCTCCTTTGTCATAGATTGATTCCAAAGACTGACTTTATGGGCCAAGTGATCTTCAGTGTTGTGTGCTCACCTTTCCTAGCAAATTCTTCATGTGTTCACTTACATCGGATGTATGGACTTAGACCTAAGTTCCCCTTACCGGAATATATAAAAATAAATATTACTTGAACAAAATGTCATAAGACTGGGTGGCTGGAAATATAAATTTTCAAGTTCTTTAATACTCACTATTTAACCTTGCTCAAAAGTTTCCTAGAAAATAAATTTCAATTTTGAAGCCTGTCTTTTGCAAAATCATATTTAGTACAATTTTCCTCCCCACCTACCTTGATCCACCACTTTCTACATCAGTTTGCTGTCATCTGGCAAAGCAGTTGTAAAGAACCATTTTTCAAATCAAACCTTTTGAAACAGTATTCCCTCCTCAACGTAAAATAATATTCATAAAAACTATATCAAAACCTGAATTAATATACCATTATCTTTAATTTCTATTTTCTTTGTTGCAAACTGTCAAGTCAGATGGGCTAAACAAACATGTGAGTGATCTCTGGAAAAATAAAATTATACTTTTAATGGCCAACAAGTAAATTAAACAAATTAAAACTTAGCATGATGAAATAAAGAATTTAAGGGCAGTTTTAGTAATCCTGCCAAGTTTTAGTTCAGTTGGAAAGCAATTGGAAATGATGAAAATTGCATTCAGACCCTGAGTTTTAATAGATCATTAGCCAGGATCATCTAATCCACCATTTTTTAAACAATTCTTAGAAGTGTTACTGAACTACTTGAGATAAAAAGGAAAAATATTCACAGAGCTTTGGCTGGAAGAGTTTTTGATTTTTTTTCTTGGTGCTGGTAAAGAAGTCTACAGAAGCAAGCCCTGTGTCTGAGAGCCCCAAAGTGGCAATTATCATGCTTGGTTTCAGTTCCTGAATGACTTTCCATCCTCCTCCTGTTTCTCACTAGGGAGAAACATTAATTTACATTTTTTCTACTTCTTATTTCTACTAAAAGACACAACATTTTGGGGAAGATAATGGAATTCAGAGAAATAGGTATCACTATGATAAAGATGGGGAGATATTTTCCTCAAAATATTAACAAAGAAATACATACACATTTCTGTTTTTATGTGGTCAAATTGTAAACCTTAAGCCCCCTAAGCTCACACCGATTTAAGAGGTTACCACATTCAGAAAAATAAATGAACACCAAACATGATACCATTGTCTTTCATTCTCTCTAGTTTGATAGTCCAAGGAAGCAAAATATTTTCCACTTTATAAAATCTTTAAAACCGCCAGGGGAGACATGTTGGCCTTCTCAGTGTTGGAGCAGAGAAAGCTTCAGCTAACCATATGGAAAACACATAAGGAGACCAGATTTTTCCAGTCCATAATTCAGTGAGAGTTAGGGTCTTACTTCCAACACCAGAAGTCTTAGGAGGTGACTGGTAACTCCACACACTGCCAAGTTTTTGAAATTGGATAAAGGATGAGGGTAAAGATGGCTACCTCTGTACACATGAAACTGGTTTACAGTAGTGATTATGCATTTTCCTTTTGTCTTTTCCCCGCTCTTAAAATAGCACGAACATGATATTATGTTGACTAAGAAAAATAAACGAAGCAGCTTTTCTCTGTAGGCACCACTTATTAGGATAAGAACCTTCCAAAGAAAAAAGATAGTACTCCATAATTTGAATCAGATTTTGTTAAAAAAAATCTAGGTCCATCCATTCATTGAAGCATTCATGAATTTGTTAATTAAGTGAACAAATACTGATCATGTACCTGTTCCCATGTTCCTCACTGAGGCAACAACTCATAGCAAGTTAGGAGCATGCGTTCTGCAGTATGACTTCCTGGGTTCAAATCTGAGTCCCACCAGCTAGCAAGGGCCATGCTGGGGCCATCGCTAAGCTTCTCCAAGTGTCTGCCTTCATTGGTATGGTAAGCACATTGATGGTAGGCATGTTGTGGATTTGTTGTTGCCTACACTATCAGGTGTAAGACACAAGGATAAGTGATTCTCTTCACTAACAGCTCCTCTTGTTGCTAAAATTCCTGGCTTTGTTAAAGAATGTACACAGTGAAGTCCCTAATCCAGGGGAGTTACCACTATTTCAAATATCTTTTTCTCTGTTTCATGATATTATTGTAATTTTATTGTGTTTATATCAACTGTAATATCTATTTTAGCTAAATAAAAACATTAAACAGGCTGACCTTCTTTTTTAATTCAGCAGAACGCCTGAGGATACTTGCTGTGTTTGCCATCATACCTAAGTCAATTATGCCTTTATCATATTTGGGATTTTTCTACCTATGGGATTACATATGAATAAATAAAAGCAAAACTCACCCCTCGATTATGTGGATACTTTTAGCCATTGCTTTCTAGAATAAACACACACATGATTTATATATGTAATTCCAATTCTGTTTATTCCTTAGAAAGGACATTTAGTTTAAAAGCACATTCAAGGTAGAAGAAGTGTAAGTTCTTCTGTTTGGTCTGTTTAACAAGTTTCAGTGCAAAACTTTATATCCAGCATCACGACAAATACAAGTGAAGACAGAGAAATTTTCAAAATTAAAAATTTCAACCAATAGACCATCTAATACCAAAACCTTTCAGTGATAGATACTAGGAGTAAGGAAGATGGATCAAGAAGTCGACCAAGGCTTGGTCTTCTTCGTGAGAGACCCCAGTTGTACTTCTTGGCAGTAGTATCTGAAAAATGGTAGAAAGTACTTTCCTGTCTCTTCCTCCATGTGTTCACTGCCTGTGACCAACCATGAAGGCAGGTGACCAACTGCAGCCATCCTCTGGGATGGACCCTGGTGATCCTGCCTCTGGGCTGCGAGTGGTGCCAGTGACTCACTTTTAAAGGGGGAACGAGGCAGAAGAGAAGACATCATGAGATATCACTCTCAATATTCAGTTTTAGAAAGACCCTGACTCCCATCCTGGGGGCTTCCCTTGCTCGCTCTCACTTTTGCTCTCTCTCACTTTTGCTCTCTCAGTCCGCTTGTGCTGGGGAAGCAGATTTCCACGCTGGAAGCAGTCTTATGGAGAGGCCCGTGTGGCTCAGCGAGCATTGAAGCCCTCATCCCCACTGTCCATGAGGAACTGGAGCCTGCCAAGGCCATGTGAGTGCAAGTGGACCCCTCCCCGTCCAGCTTTCAGATGAGACCACAGCCCTGGCTGGCTGTTTGTCTACAACCTCATGAAAGACCTTGAACCAGAGGCCTCCAGATAAACTCTGCACAGATTCCTGACGCACAGAAACTGTGAGGTAACTAATGTCTGCTGTTTAGGTCACTAAGCTTTAGGGTAATTTGTTGTGTAGCAGTAGATAGTAATTCATACCCTTAATGCCTTTAAAACTGCTTGTGAGGCAGAATTCTGAAGTGCATATGACTTTCTTCCCTTTCTTTTATAATTTTCTTAAAATGATATACTACTACAGATATTAGGAAATAAGTTGAGGTAAACTACAGGAAAACCAATGGTGACCCACTATATTCTGGGAGGTAAACGTACAGACGTGAATTGGTGGAAGGCATCTGGGTGTACATCCTGGGTCATGTTTTCAATGTACAAAGTAAGCTAAGAACTGTAAAGGATCATAAAGAATTGCAAAGACTAGTAGCTGGATACCTTACTTTCTCTTGTTATTTTTGAAAAATGATTTTAATCATTATATCAATGGACAGAGAGAGCAAGAGAGAAGTACTTATTCTTGCTGTGACAGCATGAGTTGCAAACAGTTATCTTGTTTATAAAGGTATAAAGAGGAAAAAAAAAATACCCAGTAGAATGTGGAGCCTATTATTAAAAAGTCTAAATAAAAATACTTTTACAGCTAAAATATTTAAGGCATAGAGGGAAAGTATGATTTTGATGTTCTCCAAAATGCAGAAAATTATTTCAAAGGAGTATTTCAAATTATTAATAAAATATAAAACGATACATCAGCTAAAAACAAAGAAAAGTACTGAGGTGTAAATGGAGCTAAATAATAAAAGGGAGGTTTGGAATAAAACTAATATTGGCCTGATTTATAATGCAAATGGGAGGCAGTACAGGCATAATTACTGAAGCATAATTAATGATGTCGAGAACCAGTGATGTGGGAGATGCACTGGAGCATCTCCTTCAGGCTGAACAGGAGGACAAACACTGGAGGGGACGGGAGACCCAGAGGTGAGGGATGCTGAGCCCAACACGGGACAGGTGCCTGTTCCTGGATGGAGAAGAAGCTTCTCCAAAGTTGATAAAAGAACACTTACAGTAAACATACATGGCAAAAGATTTTTAAAAGAAGAAAAAAAATGTTTTCAGCATTCTGAGAGAGCAAACTAATTAAAAACAGATTAGAAAAATCTGGCAGACCTCTCTGCAACAGTAAATCCTAGGAGATAAAGGAATGACGCGGTCAGCTAACGACAGAAGCATGTTCTGACTGGGCCTGCCCACCCAGCCGCTCTTTGGTGGGAAGACAGCAGAGGTACTAATACATAAATCCAGTTGATCTATATTAATAAATAAACATTAATACATTAAGACAAAGCTGGTCTTATTCCAGGAAAAAAGGTGTTTGTTATTTAAAAATGTATTTATAGAATTCACAACCTATGATTATCTTGACAGCAGCCAAAGGAACATTTAATAAAATTGAAACTCATAATTCATTAAAATTATAAAGACAGCTTTCCGTCTTGATAGGGGACATTAGTCTGAACCCCACAGATGATGTTGCAGTCGCCGTTTTGGCCCTGGAAGCAGTGAACTCAGAATAATGGCAGGACTGGTTTAGAGAAAGCGAGAGGCAAGAGAAGGAAGCAGGTGGTGTGTGTGTACAGGGGAGAAGAGAAACAGGGCTGTCAACACTGAAAACAATACTAGCTGCCTGAAAACTGAAGAGACTTGTGTGACCATAAGATGTAATAAAAACGATTCTATTCACAGTAACGATGAAAAATTCCTAGGGATGACTGTGCTAGGGTAAAGTTCTTTTATGAAGAAAATATAAAAATTTTCATCAAGAAGATCTGGATAAATGGAGAAGACATAAAATATTTTAAAGATTTACATTTTTAAAAGGAACCTGTAACATTTTTATACAGTTCAAAGAAAATCCCTAATGCAATTTTAGGAGACAGTGACAAAATTAATCTACAGCTCATTGGGAAGAATAAACACGCTAAACTTTTCAAAAGTAACCTGAAATGGAAGGATGTGAGGGCCGTGCTACACTGTCACACACTTTAAGAAGGGCTTAGTTAAAGCTGTAAGGTCCCACCAAAGCAACAGAGACTGAATAGAATACAAGTCTAGAAAGATACTCCAGAACATGTGGGGATTTGGTGTAAAATTAAAGTGACACCTCAGCTCAGTGAATGAAGAAGGGTTTATTTTCACAAAAGCACAGCAGGAAATAATGGCTAAACAGTTGGTAGTAAAATAAAACTAGAATTCTGCTTTAAACCTCATAGACTAAATTCCATGGGGATCAGAAAGGTAAATGTTAGCACATTAACCACGAAGTAGAGAAGAAAGTACAGGTTAACGTTCATACAGTCATGGGTGGGAAAGGCTGTCCTATGTCTGACACGGTCAGTCATGTGATCAAGGGAATGATTTAGGCTTGAATATGTACGAATCCCAAGTGTTCACGTGAAACAGTGAAACACCAAGGACAGGCTGGTAAGAGTATTTATAGGGAGAAGTTTAACAAAGAAGGCAGAAAACAACTGACATCTCGATAAAAAGGTCAGACTTGACCCTGGACGAGGTCATCGCTAGAGAAGACACCCGAGAGGAAGAACACGAAGGAACGCGCGGCAACACGTTTAACTCAGGATGCACAGCACGCAGCGCGTGGTGGGCGCCTCTTCCCTCCCCAGCCACGAGGGCCGAGTAGGGTGCAGAGACTGAACACACACGTGGGGTGTGGCCTGGTGCAGCGTGCTTTCAGAGTGACGGGCCCTCAAGCTTCATGACAACCCCTCGGCAGGCACCCGGCCTCGTGCTGTGGACAGAAGGGCCCGTGGCTGGTCACAGACACGGCCCGGGGACAGAGCGCCCTCGGCCTGAGCCCCACACGTCTGATCTGAAACCTCTGGCTAAGCAGACCCGCCTCCAGGAGTGAGAGGACACAGAATGGAACTGCATCTTGTTACCCCGCTGACCGGGAGGTGGGAGCCCGAGAATGGGGCTGGGTGGGTCCACCTGTGGGTGAGCTCACGTGTGTCAGTCACAGAAAGATGTTGACCCTCCACTGTTGGTGAAACATCAGGGGACAGAGCAATCTCTTACTATTCTTGGAATTGGGAAATACACGCGACCACCAGGTCAGCAAGGACAAGCGGTTATGCGGCAGGGCGTGGCACCTGGCCTCGTGACCCTGGGGCAGCTGTCCTGGCCGGTCGTGTGCCGGCTCCTGTATTCCATCGTCCCAGCAGCCGCTATGTGCTTGGGGGGATGTGAACAAAGGGAGTCGCTGGGCTGACTCTGGGTTCAAGGGTGTTTTGAAGCCTTGTGTGGTGTCAGCTCCTCCAGGCTGGGTCCAGGGTTCCCTTCGGGTAATGAGTCTGGGTTGGAGTCACTACGAGAAATTGGCGTGAGATCCGGCAGGCAGAGCGAGGCCGCAGCCCCGCCTCCTCCTGTCCTTCCATCCTTCCTTCTCTCTTTCCCTCTCTCTCTGTCTCTCTAGCTCTCTCTGGAATGGCCAGGCACCGGGGCAGGCTGCCTCTCTGTGGCTGTCTGCCGGCTCACCTTGACCTTGATGGGGCAGCGTCGGGTGTCCAGCCCCCCCTCCTCACACAGGACCTTCTCCCGGGGTGCCTGGGAGCCTGGAGCAGGCCGTGGGCAGCTCGGGGGCGGCAGAGGAGGCCCTCCCCCACAGGAGTGGAGTCGACACACAGTTGACCTGATCCATCTCCCTGCCCCTCATCTATTTGTTCACAAATCGTTGAAGGGAAGGAGTTTACTTTGGTACTTAAGATGCACCATTTACATTTGGCACTTCATTATTACTTTTATGTATATTATGATGATATTTACTAGGCTTAGGCATAAGGCAAAAGTTGAACTAGAATCATTGTTTCCCATTAAATATTAAGGTCCCTATTAAAAGGAAAAAATGTACTTTTCTCCATCCCTTTCCCTCCAAAATAAGTGACTTAGAAAATCGCTATCAGAGAAAAAACAAGATTTTGGCAACGTTTTGGAAAGGTATGCTTTCGGGAAAGGTAGGTTTTATAATTCACACATTTTTCATGACCAAAGAAGAAATAATGAATCCAAGCAAACTCTTAGTTCTCACTAAGTAATAATGTAAACAGAATTTCCTTTGCAGGACCGTAAGGCAGTGTGTAAGGAATGCACTGGCACCACCTGATACCTGGAAAGACATTATCTACAATCAGAGAGAAAACATAGTTACAGAAAAACAGCTGAATAGATTAATTGGCAAAAGAGCCCACATTGGACATGATTTGTAAACGCTAGACTTTGTCGCTTAGCTCAGCTACAATAATTGTGTGATAGGCAGAAAGGTTTTAAAATGCATTGGAATGGATATCTGAATGTAGAGTCTTTGAACTTTCTTGGGTTGAGGAGATATTAGGAAATATTTTGGGGACAGGGAATATCTCACGTCAGAAGACAGAACCCAGCCGGGAGATGGCAGAAAGACTGAGAAGTGGCTGTGGTTCCGAGGATCTGGTGGGTTTTTTCTGGGCAGGTTTGTGAGCCCCAGTGACTGACCAGGTGAACCGGGATGCGGCCCTTCTGGGCGCTGACTTCATTTGTTCAGACGGAGCGTAATTGCTGGTTTCAGAAAGCAAGGCTGTCTTGCTGAGTAAGACCCACAAGGGTGGCAATGGTGACTTTTTTCCCGACACAGAAGGGAACCAGGTTGAACACGCTCAGCACACACCTAGTGAGATAACACCCACCGGCTGAGGGGCTTGCCTGAGGGAAACATAAAGCCAGTCTGTTAGGCCGGGTTGCAGAGTGTGGTTTATGCAGCTGACCTGCTAGGTTATAAAGGGGGATCTCAGAGGGAGGTGGGGCAGGGGAAAGAAGAGAGGAACCAGCCCAGGCAGAGAGGAAACATGGGGGAGGAGAATCAATTACGACTGCAGCTGGTACATCCTTGGAATTCACCCCCTTAACCTCCCCCCTTAACTGGAATCCTCAGTTCCTTTATCCATCACTCCTAACGTCTTGTTAAGGTCGGGAAATAACGAAGTACTAAATGTGGTCCCACCACAGGCGCGCATTGAGGACATGGGAGACCCAGGTATTCACACACTGTCTTCATTGACTAGACCGTGTTCTCCGTAGAGTCCTTGATCACAGCCAACGTCAGATTTAAAAGTGATCCCTTCATTGGATGAGCTTGGTGCTTCCACGTGGAGAAGCACAGAAGGTGGACCCATGCAGCCATCAAACATGCTTACAGACACTCCAGAGACAGGCTCATGGCTCAACTAGAACAGACCAATCCACATGGGATCAAGGACAACGGGTGATTTTGTTTATTCGAACTTTCATCCAGACATTTACGAGGTTAACACCACATCTCAGAAAACACACAAGCGTGTTAGGGAAACGCCTGGGTTGTGCCAGTGAGAGTCTGCTGGGCAGTGGGCATGGGGACGTGGCCCCAGCAGGTGGCCTGGGTGGCCTGATGGAGAAGAAGCACAAAGGGGGGTCCACAGGTGCCCCATGTCCATCCGCATGGTCTGTGCTACTCCTGGGCCTGGGAGCCTCCCCAGGGGAAACAGCAGAGGTCCAGAGAGGAGGGGCTGCTGGGCCACAGCTGTCCTCCAGGCCCCAGGCTGGGTGTAGGAAAAGGAGAGGGACCTGCCTCCGTGCCCCAGGCTTCCTGCAGATGGGGTCTCTCCCCATCCCACGCGGAAACAATGTGTTTTCAGGAGCAGACTGTATGCCGATGTAACAAGGAGCTTCCTTCCCACTGGGCCGTAACCTGCCGTCACAGCCCCGTCTGCGGGCCCAAGCCCCGCTGCTCACCTCGGGCTCCAGCTCTGGACCCGAGGCTGCTGGCTGACCGCCCTGCCACCCAGGGGAGAAATGGCTATCCCTTTCCGTTCTTGTCCGCCTTCAGGTCGTGACCCCAGTGGGCCTGCGCTGTGGGAGCCAGAATCCAGGTTCCCGTGGGATGTGACAGCCACCATCCAGCGCTGCAGCCTTGGCCTGTGGCCTGACTGGAAGGCTGGGTTTGGCCTGCTCCCGGCCGTCGGTCACCACACAGCCTGTCCCAGTCGTTTGACACCGATTCAGCACAGGCTGGTCCCCAAAGCAAACATGCGAAATAGTTTTATGAACAGATGACACAATCTTGGAGTGGCCAAACATTTGGGATAAAGATTTACATACAGGACTACTTTTAGGTGAATCGTTTCTCCTGCTCATCATACTGATTTCCTGGTGGAAAGAAAAATACTTCTAAACAGGGAAAATGTTTTCAAAAGAGCAACTCTAAATTTTCCCCTCAAGACTAAAATGCCATGTGCTCCTTGCTCCATGCGGCAGCCTCTCTGCAGGAGGACTTCTTGGGCCTGTAAGCTTCATGGTTCTGGGAACTTCCCACCTCAGGTACAGGGTTGGTCCCCCTCCCCTGGGCTACAGCTGGTTGGATGAACCATGACCTTCTGACCTAAGTGGGCCCATCAGATCACATGTCCTGTAAACCGGGAACTGACACTCAGGACTGACGAGGAACCTTGGAGCAGTGGTGGCTGCCAACTCCCACATGGGCAAGAGAAGCAAATGATGGAGTCTGCCTGTGCAGGGAACAGAGTGGTCCGTGCGGGGAAGGGAACTGAGTGGTCCTGTGTGGGGAACAGAGTGGTCCATGCAGGGAACAGAGTGATCTGTGCACATGGCCCAGCTCCACTCCTCCTTTGATGTCAGGCATCACCTCATATTCTTATAATAAAGGCCCCCTTTTTTTATGCCAGGACAAGTGGGTTGCTACTTCTTACAACCAATGCCCCTACCTGCTATGACCTTTACACTTTTTGGTAAATATGGGATGTTAGAAATTCACAGGCACGTTCCTGTGGACTGGGTTTGGGCTCACAGTTGATAAAATCTGGACTCCCTCCAGCACTCTCCTCACACTCTGAGCACCCCCCTTTCATTCTTGGGGGTGGGATGAGGTGATGCATGGTGGGAGGGTCTCCAAGCCTCACGTGGGACCCCAGGAGGGCCCAGGCTTCCATTGCACTTGGGGGAGAGGTGGGATAGTCATCACTCTGCCTCTCTGTCTTTCTCTCAAAAATTAAAAAATGTAAAATGGGACTGTCTGTCTCTTTGCGTTTTGGAAGCTCCTAGACGCATGAAGGAAAGACTCCATGAGGCTTTGGTTGAGAAGAAAGCGCTCACCTCATGTCCCGTGTCCCACAGCCGTGATTCACCCCAGGGACCACCCTATTCTCAGTTACCAGTGTGTCAGTGGCGTCCTGGCTGAAATTTCCCTCAGGGAGATTTAGGGCTGTAAGAGGCCTTGGTGACTGTATGCATTGGCTTCTGCGTTTTAGGTGAGGAAGCCAAGACTTTGAAAGAGAAGTTAATTCCCTAAGTTACAGAACTAATTAAAAGCAGATTCTGGGGCTAAAACTCAAATTTCCCGACTTCCAGTCCAAACTCTTCATGGTCTTAACTATTTTAAATTACTTTTTAATCATATATCTTAACCTTCACCAGAAGGCCTCTTTCCAACTCATCCTGAATCATTGCTTTGAGTTGCATGCTTAACTGAATTGTCTGTATCTTTAGGACAGCTTAGAATCAAAAGCCCTTTCTGGCAGAATAAATCCAGTTTTCAGAAGTTTCTCTCCAACTCAGCCATAGGCAATTTCTTCCTCCTAGACCGTAGGAAATAATTTTAAATTTCCTGTTCCTTTTGTGTTTTCTTTTCTCCTCTCTGATCCAAAGAAAACCATAAAAGATATTACAGCTAATCATGACTAGAAGCATTTCTACATTAGCAACATGAATCTTTGGGTTTGTCTAATCAGAAGAAATTGTCTTAATATTTACCTTTTATGTATGTATTTATCTGTTGTTTGTTTGGCAAAGCCTGTGCTTGAACAACATTGATAAAGTGCTGAGTTTGGGCTTGGAGTGTTTGCCCAAATATGCCACGTGTTGCAAATGCTTTCAATACCCAAAATCTTGGGCGAGTTTCCACAAACTGCTCAGCTGCAGCCGTAGGCTAACGTGAGAACAGCTAGTTGGTAGTCCATCCACACTGTGTTTCTTCCGTACTTGAGAGAAGATGTCTGCTCACCATCAGAAACCAGGACGACTCCAGAGAGCAGGTCACATGATGCTGCGTGTCGGCACTGCCTTCTGGGTACAGGAGGCTCTTCCTACCACCTGCCCTCGCCTTCCTCCCTTTCTTCCTGGAGACAGTTACCCGAGGAAACACCAAGTCATCGAGCGTGTGTGCACGTGTGTGTGCATCTGTGAACATGTGCATGTAAGAGTGTGTGAGCACATGAACATGTGTGCCCCTGTGTGTGCATGTGTGAATGTGTGTGTGCCCGTGTGAGCCTGCATATGTGTTTGAGTGTTTTGGATGCTCTGGTGTGATAATTGACTTATAGATCAATAGGAAAGGATACATAATCTTAAAATTGCCCTAAACAGACGTAAGAACTTAATTTATAATAATGGCAGCATCATGCTCTAGTGTGGGAAAGGGTGAATGTTGTAAAAGCTGGGGTTTGGGAAAGTCAAGTTTTGTTTGTATCAGGTTGGAATATTATCTCTATTATATACCAAAATAATCTCCAGATATGTTGAGTTGTATGTAAAAGTTTGAATTTGGAAGGAACTTAGCAATTTATAGCTTAGAGGTGATTAGTTGTAAATGCACATCATCTCACATCTCATTCTCTTGCAAAAATACACCAAACTAAGACAAGATAATTCTGTTGAAAAAGCCACAAGGATGAGATATAGAGGAGTGTAATAAAATAGCAATAAAGTTTTGGAAGATGGAGAGAAGTTGGATTATTATTATTATTATTTTTTTGCGGTACGTGGGCCTCTCACTGTTGTGGTCTCTCCCGTTGCGGAGCACAGGCTTCAGACGCACAGGCTCAGTGGCCATGGCTCACAGGCTCAGCCACTCTGCGGCATGTGGGATCTTCCCGGACCGGGGCACAAACCCGTGTCTCCTGCATCAGCAGGCGGACTCTCAACCACTGCGCCACCAGGGAAGCCCAAAGTTGGATTATTGCTAACTGATTTAGCAGATACAAAAGAACACCAAGGCAGCAGTGGGAGAAGCTGAGACCAACCTGAGTTATGGGACGGAATCCTCAAAACCCTCAGGCAGGGCAGCATCAAACACCTCTGGAATCAGGGACTAAGGGTGGAGCTAGAAACAAAGCAAGATGGGGAAGATTGTTTGAAAAGAAATTCAAAGGGTGCTCTACATCCCTCTCTCCAGTCTGTGTATTTGGGCATCTGCCCCAACCTTCCCTTGGCAGAAACCTGTGATGTTTAAGGGATTCCAGGCTCTACTGAGGGCCTGATTGCTGTTCTGTAAACATAACTCAGTTCTCACTTGCATATTGAGGGTTATGGGCAGGGATTCCTCCTCCCCCAGCCCTTCACCATTTAGCTCCCTAGGTTGGCAGCCAGTATGTACAAGCAGGAAATTAGAAGACTTCCTACCCACCAGCCTCTACAGAACTGGAATAATATATATCAGGTGCTTCCTGACAAGTGGCTCAACCAGATAACCCACAATAAATTCAGACATAACAACTGCCAGTCGTCCCCTCTGAGCTTCCAACCAGCTTTTCCATCCCCTGGTCCTCATCATGAACAGACAACAGGATGGAATGGCACTGAGGGGAAGCCTTAGTATGAGAGACAAGACCTAAAAGCACAGGTAGAGAAACACAACCTGGAAGGAGCAGGAATTATGCTGATAGAAGAAAAGGAAACTTGTCATTAACATCCTCAGAGAGAAAAGAAAACATTGAACCAAGAACAGGGTATTATAGAAAAGGAACATTCAGAAGAAAGAACAACTCAGGAAAAAAATGCTTTTTATTGCTAGCAGAAATTAAAAACTCACTAGAAGATTTGAAAGATTAAAAAAATCACAAAAGATAGAATATATAAAAGAAAATATTAGAATATTACAAGATCAGCCCAGAAGATTCAACATCCAAACCAAAGGAGTTATAGAAAGGGAAAATAAGGAAAACAAACAAAAAATAACAACAAAATAATTTTCCAGGCCAGTGAGATGTGAGTTGCCAGATGTAAAGATTTCACCAAGGGCCCAACACAATGGATGGAAATAGAACCACACTGATGCACGTACAGTGTAACTTCAGAACACCTGGGAACGAGAGGAAGACACTGGATCACGAAGAAAAAACAGGCAGGCACAAAGGTTTTGGGCTTCACAAAAGAAACACCTGGGAGTAAGAAGAAAATGAGAAAACGGCTTCATGATTCTGAAGGAAATTAATTTCTAACATGAAATTCCACACCCAATAAAATTATCCATCAAATGTCAGGATAGAAGAAAAACATTTTAAGACATGCAAGTCTTAAACACTTTGTTGCCCAGGCACCATTTCTCAAGAAGCTAGTGGATATTATGCTCCAGTAAAATGAATGGATAAACAAAAAATATGCAAGGGAAAGAAAATGGGATACACTGCATGGGGGAGGTGTGCAGCGGACCCCAGATGACAGCTGAGCACCCACTCTATATCCCTGCAGCCCTGACTCTACCCTTTCCACCCCTCTGACAGAGCACTGGGCTAGAACTTTGTCTGGTTTGCTTGACTGGGAGATGAGGGCTCTGCTCTTCCCCACATACCACACTCTGGATCGGCAGATGACACTTGCTCACCCTAAAAGGTGATCTGCTTCGACCTGCAGCTTGAGGAAGGTCAGCTTGAGCAGAGGACACAGCTCGGCCCACGTTCTGTCTGGTCATAAAACAGCCTAGCAAGGGTAGGCATCCTTGTCTTGTTCCTGAAATTAGCAGAAAGTCTTTCAGCTTTTCACCACTGAGTATGATGTTGTCTGTGGGTTTGTTGATGTTAATATATGTTCCCTCTGTACCCACTTTGATGAGAGTTTTAAATCATGAATGGATGTTGGATTTTTGTCAGATGCTTTTTCTGAGACTATTGAGATGATCATGTGATTTTTATCCTTTCTTTTGTTAATGTGGTGTATTGTATTGATTGATTTGTGAATATTGAGCCATCTTTGAATCCCTGGAATAAATCCCACTTGATCAGGTTGCATGATTCTTTTTATATATTGTTGAATTCAGTTTGCTAATATTTTGTTGATGATTTTTGCATGTATATTCCTCAGAGATATTGGCCTGTAATTTAATTTTTTTTGGAGTGTCTTTGTTTTGGTATCAGGGTAATGGTGGACTCATAGAATGAATTTGGGAGTGTTCCATCCTCTTCAATGTTTTGGAATAGTTTGAGGATAGGTATTAGCTCTTCTTTATACATTTGATAGAGTTCCCCTGTGAAGCTGTCTGGTTCTGGACTTTTGTTTGCAGGTTTTTTTTTTTTTTTCTATTATAACAAATTCATTTCACTACTAGTGTTTCATCTGTTCAGATGGTCAGTTTCTTCCTGATTTAGTTTTGGAAGGTTATATGATTCTAGAAATTTGCCCATTTCTTCTAGGCTGTTCAGTTTGTTGGCAGATAACTGTTTGTAGAATTCTCTTATGATTTTTCTGCCTTTGTGATATTGGTTTTTATTTCATCTCTTTTGTTTCTTATTTTGTTTATTTAGGTTCTCTCTTTTCTTCTTCATGAGCCTGGCTACAGGTTTATGAATTTTATTTATCTTTTCAAGAAAACAGCTCTTGGTTTCATCGACCCTTTCTATTTTTTTGTCTCTATTTTATCTATTTCCTCTCTGATCTTCATTGTTTCCTTCCTTCTGCTGATTTTGGGGTTTGTTTGCTCTTCTTTTTCTTGGAAGTCCTAGCCACAGTAATCAGACAAGAAAAGGAATTAGAAGGCATCCAGATTGGAAGGAAAGAAATAAAACTGTCACTATTTGCAGATGACATGATAACTATATACAGAAAACCCTAAAGTCTTCACCAGAAAACTATTAGAACTAATAAAAGAATTCAGTAAAGTTGCAGGATACAAGATTAATACATAGCAATCTGTTGCTTTCCTATGCACTAATAATAAACTATCAGAAAGAGAAAGGAAGGAAACAATCCCCTTTAAAATTGCATCACACAGGAGGCAACCCAAAACTGGAGCCCAGTTGGCTCTTTCGTGGGGCTAATGGCAGACTCTGGGAGGGCTCACGCAAAGGAGTACTTCCCAGAACTTCTGCTGCCAGTGTCCTTGTCCTCACGGCCACCCCCGCCTTTGCAGGAGACCCTCCAACACTAGCAGGATACCAAGGTGCCCTCAGTGTGATGTTCTACTGGATAATACCTCAGTGATCTGGAAGTGTCAATGAAGTTTGAGGAATCAGGACGCCTAACCATGCAGAACCTAGGATTGTGAAGATGTGAGTTCCTCCTCATTGGAAGTGATAATTATATCTTTGGACCAGTCTCTCCCATCAGGAAACGTGCACAAGCCTCTTAGATAGCCTAATCCACCAGAGGGCAGACAGCAGAAGCAAGAAGAACTACAGTCCTGCAACCTGTGGAACAAAAACCACATTCACAGAAAGGTAGACAAGATGAAAAAGCAGAGGGCTATGTATCAGATGAAGGAACAAGATAAAACCCCAGAAAAACAACTAAATGAAGTGGAGATAGGCAACCTTCCAGAAAAAGAATTCAGAATAATGATAGTGAAGATGATACAGGACCTTGGAAAAAGAATGGAGGCAAAGATCAAGAAGATGCAAGAAATATTTAACAAAGACTTAGAAGAATTAAAGAACAAACAAACAGAGATGAACAATACAATAACTGAAATGAAAACTACTCTAGAAGGAATCAATAGCAGAATAACTGAGACAAAAGAATGGATAAGTGACCTGGAAGACAGAATGGTGGAATTCACTGCCACAGAACAGAATAAAGAAAAAAGAATGAAAAGAAATGAAGACAGCCTAAGAGACCTCTGGGACAACATTAAACGCAACAACATTCGCATTAGAGGGGTCCCAGAAGGAGAAGAGAGAGAGAAAGGACCAGAGAAAATATTTGAAGGGATTGTAGTTGAAAAATTCCCTAATATGGGAAAGGAAATAGCCACCCAAGTCCAGGAAGCACAGTGAGTCCCATAGAGGATAAACACAAGGAGAAACATGCTGAGACACATAGTAATCAAATTGGCAAAAATTAAAAACAAAGGAAAATTATTGAAAGCAGCAAGGGAAAAATGACAAATAACATACAAGGGAACTCCCCTAAGGTTAACAGCTGATTTCTCAGCAGAAAGTCTACAAGCCAGAAGGGCTTGATGGCATGATATACTTAAAGTGATGAAAGGGAAGAACCTACATCCAAGATTACTCTACCCGGGAAAGATCTCATTCATATTCAATGGAGAAATCAAAAGCTTTACGGACAAGCAAAAGCTTTACGGACAAGCAAAAGCTAAGAGAATTCAGCACCACCAAACCAGCTCTACAACAAATGCTAAAGGAACTTCTCTAAGTGGGAAACACAAGAGAAGAAAAGGACCTACAAAAACAAACCCAAAACAATTAAGAAAATGGTCATAGGAACATACATATCAGTAATTACCTTAAACGTGAATGGATTAAATGCTCCAACCAAAAGACAGAGGCTTGCTGAATGGATACAAAAGCAAGACCCATATATATGATGTCTACAAGAGACCCACATCAGACCTAGGGACACATACAGACTGAAAGTGAGGGGATGGAAAAAGATATTCCATGCAAATAGAAATCAAAAGAAAGCTGGAGTAGCAATACTCATATCAATTAAAATAGACTTTAAAATAAAGAATGTTACAAGAGAAAAGGAAGGACACTACATAATGATCAAGGGATCAATCCAAGAAGAAGACATGACAATCAGAAATACATATGCACCCAAAATAGGAGCACCTCAATACATAAGGCAACTGCTAACAGCTATAAAATAGGAAATTAACAGTAACACAATAATAGTGGGGGACTTTAACACCTCACTTACACCAATGGACAGGTCATCCAAACACAAAATTAATAAGGAAACGCAAGCTTTAAATGACACAATAGACCAGATAGATTTAATTGATATTTATAGGACATTCCATCCAAAAACAGCAGACTACACTGTCTTCTCAAGTGCGCATGAACATTCTCCAGGATAGATCACATCTTGGGTCACAAATCAAGCCTCAGTAAATTTAAGAAAATTGAAATCATTTCAAGCATCTTTTCTGACCACAAAGTTATGAGATTAGAAATCAATTACAGGGAAAAAAACGTAAAAAACACAAACACATGGAGGCTAAACAATACGTTACTAAATAACCAGGAGATCACTGAAGAAATCAAAGAGGAAATCAAAAAATACCTGGAGACAAATGACAATGAAAACACGATGATCCAAAACCTACGGGATGTAGCAAAAGCAGTTCTAAGGAAGTTTATAGCTATACAAGCCTACCTCAAGAAACAAGAAAAATCTCAAATAAACAATCTAACCTTACACCTAAAGGAATTAGAGAAAGAAGAACAAACAAAACCCAAAGTTAGCAGAAAGAAAGAAATCATAAAGATCAGAGCAGAAATAAATGAAATAGAAACAAAACAATAGCAAAGATCAATAAAACTAAAAGCTTGTTCTTTGAGAAGATAAACAAAATTGATAAACCATTAGCCAGACTCATCAAGAAAAAGAGGGAGAGGACTCAAATCAATAAAATTAGAAATGAAAAAGGAGAAGTTACAGCAGACACTGTGGAAATACAAAGCATCCTAAGAGACTACTACAAGCAATGCTACGCCAATAAAATGGACAACCTGGAAGAAATGGACAAATTGTTAGAAAGGTATAACCTTCCAAGACTGAACCAGGAAGAAATAGAAAATATGAACAGACCAATCACAAGAACTGAAATTGAAACTGTGATGAAAAATCTTCCAACAAACAAAAGTCCAGGACCAGGTGGCTTCACAGGTGAATTCTATCAAACATTTAGAGAAGAGCTAACGCCCATCCTTCTCAAACTCTTCCAAAAATTTGCAGAGGGAGGAACACTCCCAAACTCATTCTATGAGGCCACCATAACCCTGATACCAAAACCAGACAAAGATACTACAAGAAAAGAAAATTACAGACAAATATCACTGATGAATATAGATGCAAAAATCCTCAATAAAATACTAGCAAACAGAATCCAACAACACATTAAAAGGAACATACACCATGATCAAGTGGGATGTATCCCAGGGATGCAAGAAATCTTCAATGTACACAAATCAATCAATGTGATGCACCATATTAACAAATTGAAGAATAAAAACCATATGATCATCTCAATAAATGCAGAAAAAGCTTTTGACAAAGTTCAACACCCATTTATGATAAAAACTCTCCAGAAAGTGGGCATAGAGGGAACCTACCTCAACATAATAAAGGCCATATACGACAAACCCACAGCAAACATCATTCTCAATGGTGAAAAACTGAAACCATTTCCACTAAGATCAGGAGCAAGACGAGGACGTCCACTCTCACCACTATTATTCAACATAGTTTTGGAAGTCCTTGCCATGGCAGTCATAGAAGAAAAAGAAATAAAATGAATACAAATTGGAAAAGAAGAAGTAAAACTGTCACTGTTTGCAGATGACATGATACTATACATAGAGAATTCTAAAGATGCCACCAGAAAACTAGTAGAGCTAATCAATGAATTTGGTAAAGTTGCAGGATACAAAATTAATGCACAGAAATCTCTTGCATTCCTATACACTAATGATGAAAAATCTGAAAGAGAAATTAAGGAAACACTCCCATTTACCATTGCAACAAAAAGAATAAAATACCTAGGAATAAACCTACCTAGGGAGACAAAAGACCTGTATGCAGAAAACTATAAGACACTGATGAAAGAAATTAAAGATGATACCAACAAATGGAGAGATATACCATGTTCTTGGATTGGAAGAATCAATATTGTGAAAATGACTATACTACCCAAAGCAATCTACAGATTCAATGCAATCCCTGTCAAATTACCAATGGCATTTTTTACGGAACTAGAACAAAAAATCTCAAAATTTGTATGGAGACACAAAAGATCCTGAATAGCCAAAGCCAAAGTCTTGAGAGAAAAAAACAGAGCTGGAGGAATCAGACTCCCTGACTTCAGACTATACTACAAAGCCACAGTAATCAAGACAATTTGGTACTGGCACAGAAACAGAAACATAGATCAATAGAACAAGATAGAAAGCCCAGAGATAAACCCACGCAACTATGGTCAACTAATCTATGACAAAGGAGGCAAGGATATACAATGGAGAAAAGACAGTCTCTTCAATAAGTGGTGCTGGGAAAACTGGACAGCTACATGTGAAAGAATGAAATTAGAACACTCCCTAATACCATACACAAAAATAAACTCAAAATGGATTAGAGACCTAAATGTAAGACCGGACACTATAAAACTCGTAGAGAAAAACATAGGAAGAACACTCTTTGACATAAATTACAGCAAGATTTTTTTTGATCCACCTCCTAGAGTAATGGAAATAAAAACAAAAATAAACGGGACCTAATGAAACTTAAAAGCTTTTGCACAGCAACGGAAACCATAAACAAGATGAAAAGACAACCCTCAGAATGGGAGAAAATATTTGCAAATGAATCAGCAGACAAAGGATTAATCTCCAAAATATATAAATAGCTCATGCAGCTCAATAGTAAAAGAACAAACAACCCAATCCAAAAGTGGGCAGAAAACCTAAATAGACATTTCTCCAAAGAAGACATACAGATGGCCAAGAAGCACATGATAATCTGCTCAAGATCACTAATTATTAGAGAAATGCAAATCATAACTGCAATGAGGTATCACCTCACAGCAGTTAGAGTGGGCATCATGAGAAAATCTACAAACAACAAATGCTGGAGAGGGTGTGGAGGAAAGGGAGCCCTCTTGCACTCTTGGTGGGAATGTAAATGATACAGCCACTATGGAGAACAGTATGGAGGTTCCTCAAAAAACGAAAAATAGAATTACCATATGATCCAGCAATCCCACTACTGGGCACATACCCAGAGAAAACCATAATTCAAAAAGACACATGCACCCAAATGTTCATTGCAGCACTATTTACAATAGCCAGGTCATGGAAGCAACCTAAATGCCCATCGACAGACGAATGGATAAAGAAGGTGTGGTACATATATACAATGGAATATTACTCAGCCATATAAAGAAACGAAATTGGGGCATTTGTTGAGATGTGGATGGATCTAGAGACTGTCATACAGAGTGAAGTAAGTCAGAGAGAGAAAAACAAATATCGTATATTAACGCATGTATGTGGAACCTAGAAAAATGGTACAGATGAACTGGTTTGCAGGGTAGAAGTTGAGACACAGATGTAGAGAACAAACGTATGGACATCAAGCGGGGAAAGCCGCGGGGGGTTGGGGATGATGGTGTGATGGATTCGGCTGTTGGGATTGACATGTATACACTGATGTGTATAAAATTGATGACTAATAAGAACCTGCTGTATAAAAAAATAAATAAAATTCAAAAAAAATTGCATCACACAGAATAAAACACCGAGGAATAACCTTAACCAATGGCATGAAATACCTATACTCTGAAATCTGTAAATCACTGATGAAGGGATTTGAAAATAACATAACAAAATGGAAAGATATCCCATGTTCTTGGATTAAAAGAAATAATATTGTTAAACTGTCCATACTACTCAAAGCAATCTACAGATTTAATGCAATCCCTATCAAAATACCCTTGGCATTTTTCACAGAACTAGAACAAATAATTCTAAAACTTATATGCAACCACAAAAGGCCCTGAATTATGAAAGCAGTCTTGAAAAAACAAAGAACAAAACTGGAGGCATCACAGCAAATTAGTGTCTTAAGGACTGTGGTAGATTACATTAATGATCTCACTATTTTACTCATCCATGCCACTACAATCTATTATTTGACTTTGCAGTTTGTCCCATTTAAAATGTTGAATATATTTTTCCACATCTTGACCTTGACTTTTGCAAATGACTGACTTTAGCCTATTGAATGTTAGTAAGAGTAAGTTGATCAATGGCTAGAAAAGCACATGTGCAGTTGGGATTTCTATCCTGTGCTACAGCAAAATCCATGAGAAGAATATCCCTGTGATAGCCTACTAGTCCCCAAAGACAGATGAAGGGCATGTGGAGTACAGCTGAGTTTAGCCAAAACCCCCATAGGGAAATGCCCAGAATTGCTTGTATGCTCAATAAAATTGCATTAAATAATTTTTTTGTAAAGACAATTGATAACTTTGTATATACAGATTTTCTGATTAAAGAGGTGTTAAAAGCATACACTATTTTTATTTCCTCTGCTATTTATCATAAAAGAAGATGAAATAAAACAAAATTTAAAGGCTATTACATAGCATTCAGAAAGAAATTTTAAATAAAACTCAATGACAATTGCATTGAGTACAGTTCTAAAATGAATAGGAGCATATTGGTAACCAAGATGGAAACTCTGGTGGTCATTCTTTGGGAGGAGAAGTGGAAAGGAAGAGGAAGGGGGTGATTAGAGAGGTCAGGGAAGAGATACTCTCAGAAAGATGAAAGAGATCTAGTCACAACATCTACTCACATTTCCTTTCTCTGTCAGTCTTCTCCTACATTCAAAATCCTGCATTTTCTTCCAAAACTTCTGTATCTGACTTTACTAGCCAAGATTTAACCTAGAACAAAGGGTCACCAAAGAAGCTTTAGGGCTTAGCAGAAGGGAGAGCTGATTAAGGAGCCTAAAGAGTTTGAATTTGTGATGATTCTTGCTGAATTTATGAATATATTTTTTCATAGAAATAAACTCATTCTCGTTATTTAGATTTTAAAGCACTCAGTGCATAACTATGGCTCAAGGTCATTATTGAAAAAAAGAGCCTTTGGTGGGCAAAACAAGAAAATGTTAATATTGTGTATGAGATTGCTAATAAGGTAATGTGTTCATATGTTATAACTTTCACAAAACTGAGTTGCTTTAGAATCTCACTTATTCTTAATTGAGGTCTGCCTGTGTATATTAAAATAACAATTTTAAAAATCCCATCTTGCATAATGGGTTAAATGCATACAATTTCCAAGTTTAAACAAGTTCTGTGCATAAAATGAAAATAAATATTTTTAAAGATTTTTTCTATTATTAAAAAAAACAAAACAAACTGGAGGCATCATTCTCCCTGACTTCAGACTGTACTACAAAGCTACAGTAATCAAAACGCTAAGGTACTGGCCCTAAAATAGACACATAGATCAATGTAGAGAGTCCAGAAGAGAGAGCCCAGAAATAAATCCATGCATTTACGGTCAGTTAATCTACAACAAAGCAGGCAAGAATATACAATGGAGGAAAGACAGTCTCTTCAATAAGTGGTTTTGGGAAAACTTGACAGCTACATGTAAAAGAATGAAATTAGAACATTCTCTAACACCATATACAAAAGTAAACTCAAAATGGATTAAAGACCTAAATGTAAGACCTGAAACCATAAAAATCCTAGAAGAAAACATAGGCAGAACACTCACTGAATAAATTGTAGCAATATTTTTTGGATATGTCTCTTAAGGCAAAGGAAACAAAAACAAAAATATACAAATGGGACCTAATTAAACTTAAGAGTTTTTGCACAGCAAAGGGAACTATTGACAAAAAAACAAGGACAACCTACTGAATGGGAGAAAATATTTGCAGATGATATGACTGATAAGAGGTTAATATCCAAAATATATAAACACCTCATATAACTCAACATCAAAAAAAAGAAACAATCTGATTTAAGTTGGGCAGAAGACCTGAACAGACATTGTTCCAAAGAAGACACACAGACGGCCAACAGGCAAATGAAAAGATGCTCAACATCACTAATCATCAGAGAAATGCAGATCAAAACCACAATGAGACACCAGCTCACACCTGTCAGAATGGCCATCATCAAAAAGACCACAAATAGGGCTTCCCTGGTGGCGCAGTGGTTGAGAGTCCACCTACCGATGCAGGGGACACAGGTTCGTGGCCTGGTCCGGGAAGATCCCACGTGCCGCGGAGCGACTGGGCTGTGAGCCATGGCTACTGAGCCTGCGCGTCCAGAGCCTGTGCTCCGCAACGGGAGAGGCCACAACAGTGAGAGGCCCGCGTACCGCCAAAAAAAAAAAAGACCACAAATAACAAATGTTGGTGAGGGTGTGGAGAAAAGGGAACCCTCATAAACTGTTAGTGGGAATGTAAATTTGTGCAGCCACTGTGGAAAATAGTATGGAGTTTTCTCAAAAAACTAAAACTAGAACCACCATATGATACAGCAATTCCACTCCTGGTTATGTATCCAAAAGAAACAAAAACACTAATTTGAAAAGATATATGCACCCCAATGTTCATAGCAGCATTATTTGCAATTGCCAAGACATGGAAGCAACCTAAATGTCCATCGGCAGATGAATAGATAAAGAAGATGTGGTACATATATGCAATGGAATATTACTCAGCCATAAAAAAGAACAAAATTCTTCCATTTGCAACATGGATAGACCTAGAGGATATTTTGCTTACTGAAATAAATCCGAGAAAGACAAATACTGTATAATATCACTTATATGTGGAATCTAAAAAATAAAGCAAAAAATGTATATAACAAAACAGAAATAGACTCACAGATGTAGAGAACAAACTAGTAGTTACCAATGGGAGAGGGGAAAGCTGGGAGGATGGGATTGAGAGGTGCAAACCACTAGATATAAAATAGATAAGTAACAAGGATATACTGTACAGCACAGGGAAATATAGCCATTATTTAGTAATAACTTTAAGTGGAGTATAATCTATAAAAGTGTTGAATCACTGTATTGTACACCTGAAACTTATACAATATTGTAAATTAACTATACTTCAATTAAGAAAAAAGGAAAAAGTAAAACAGCCTAGCAAACACTGCAGAGCCCAGAGGCCTTGCTTACTGCTCTCCTCATGGGGCCCTTGTGCATCTCAGGAAAGCTGAGGTCACCATAACCCAGAGACTTGATCTTTCCTGGGAGCTTTCAGTGGGGTAGTGGGGAGGTGATGTCACCCCTCTGCACACACCAGTGGGTACTGGCTGCTGAGTTTCCTGTGGCTAAGCTGGGCATGCTCACACATACGTGTATGTGTATAGAGGATATACATACAGGCACACACCCACATACATTTTAGGATACCTACACAAGCACATGCATATACACACACTGTGTATGTATCCATCTACATGTGTACAAATAGATGGATACAACCATCCAGCCATCCATACTTACATATGTAACTGGTAAGTTTACATGGAAGAGTTACCATTTAGACATGGACCCAGATATTGACCACACCTGGGTACAAGGTAGGAGATTTGTCTGCAGAAGGACTTTTTTCCTGTCAATTTCAGTAAATTTAAATTTATAATTGATTACAAAATAATACTTGAAAATCCTCCTTTAAAAATTAGAACCTTAAATATAAGTTCCAATAACAGATTTTCCTTCACTCCCTCCCCTCAAATCCGGTGTTTTTTTCAGTTTGTTTCAAAGCATAAATAGATCATCTCTCTCTCTGTCTCTATCTATCTATCTATCTATCTATCTATCTATCTATCTATCTATCT
>NW_021703771.1:87820336-87947556 GCF_005190385.1 Monodon monoceros | reverse complement strand
TCTATCTATCTATCTATCTATCTATCTATCTATCTATCTATCTATCTATCTATCTGGGTCTTACTGTTTTTGATCCAAAATACAGCAAGTCCCCTCCATACGAATGAGTTCCATTCTGAGAGCATGTTCATAAGTCCAGTTCACTTGTAAATCCAACAAAGTTAGCCTAGGTACCCAACTAGCACAATTGTCTACATAGTACTGTAATGTAATAGGTTTACAAAACTTTTCACACAAATAAAACATAATAAAACAAACACAAAAAATAAAACATTTTTAATCTCACAGCACAGTACCTTGAAAAGTACAGTAGTATAGTACACAACTGGCATCCAGGGGCTGGCATCATGTGAACAGGCAAGAAGAGTTACTGACTGGAGGAGGAAGAGGAGGTGGGAGATGGCAGAGCTGAAGGATTGTCAGCAATAGGAGACAGAGGGCAAGCTGCAATTTCACTCACGCCTGACGCTGATGGCACAGGTTCTGGTTCCTTGCTGGAACCAGATGCATATGCGCATCTTTGAAAATTCCCAACTTGAAGGTTGTATGTCGGGGACTGATTGTAAAATGTGAGTATGAAGTAAGACACTGACTTGTTTTACAACAAGTTTCACTCAAAATCCAACATAATAATTTATTTCTCAGACAGGGATAGACTCCCACACTGAGTGCAGTGACAGCCAATTCTCACCAGAATATTCTGTACTATAGTTAAAATTCTGTATTGTGGTTAAAACGTAACAATGGTGTTATTATTTTAATAGTTATACCTAGAATGTAGCCTTATCATCTTTCTGATCATCATAAGTATGTAATAAACTAAATATAAAAATAGAAAATCCTTGTTGACTGTTGAGTGTGTTATCTCTGAAGTTACTTAATTGTAAAAGAAAATGTGAAAGAAAAGGATGAAGTTTGACAAAAAGTATTGTTGGAAATTCTTAGCCATCCATGGAATTTTGATCACTACAGGATGACAGGACAGCAATGCTGTTCAGGTTTGTGTGAGAATAGCTCTGATTAGTCTGGTTGAGATGGGTGGGCTGAGAGAATCTTTTGGATTCAGAAAACATTTCTAATTAAACACAAACCATTTGAAAAGTAATTTCAGTAGTCTTGCCAGGCATTTTTTTGCTTAGTTTTAGAAGCATGGTAATTCTAAGGAAAATTTGATCCATATGTTTGGATAACTTAAATTTGTGGCATTGGATGACTATTTTAAACATTATTTAATGTGTAAGAGGCTTTATTCCCTAAACCTAGAAGCCACACTGTTCCATCCACACATCTGCCAAATGAATCTGAATTTCCCAGATTCCGGTTTTCGTTGGCCTTAGGAGGCTTTCAACGTGGCTTCGGAGGGAGAACCACTTCCAGCCTGGTTGGCTCCTTCCGTTGCATCTACACAGCGAGCCCTGCGTGGACAGGGGTCCCTGCCCAGTGGGTTTAAGGTGAGGTGTTTCCAAGGCCATCCTCCCTCTGCTTGGCTGGAGCTCCTTTCCAGCCCCTGTGTCATCCTGCTTGTGGTCACCTTTGGTCAATAAAAGAGTTCAGATTGAAGGTCCAGGTTCAAAGCTATTCTAATATCACTCTTCTCTGGCTGGGCTCAAGGGACCCCACTGTTGGGCCAGAGCCGGCTGACAGAGCCTGGGTGTGAGCACTTGGCTGGGAGGAGAGAGCTGGCTCGGCCTCACTTACGGGGAGTGGCTGTAACCCTCTCCAGGACAGTCCTGCTTCTTGGGCCAGCGTCCAGGCCTCTCACCGGGCACAGCCAAGGTGGTGGCTCCCTGCGGTGGGCCCTGCCAGCCCCTCCGCCATGCAGCTCCATGGCACCAGGTCCCTCTTTGCTCTGGCTGCTCGCTCACCCTCTGGTTCTCACTGTCAGCAGACGTCCTACATCTTTGTGCTGAGGCCTCTCACCTGGCAGTCGGCCTCTGGGTGCTGCTTGCAAAGTGTTCCGGGCTGTGACCTTGCCCATGAACAGGGGCCAACATCACCTGATTTTCCCCAGGAAAGGAGACAGTTCAGACTGCTGTCCTTCCCCTGCATCGCAGCTCAGAAGAACTGGGTGTGTGAGGCCAGCCTCACCCCACATGGCACACCAAGGCTCTGACCCCACTTCTGGGCCTCGGCTGCATGCCCAGCAGCCTTGGGGGTCCAGGCTTATTTCTACTGGGTCCTACCAGCCTGTAAACACAGCAGCAGTGTGAGGTCATTCTGGACACACTTGCATTTTCATTATTGTGGTTTATCCAGTGGTCCTCATAAAAATGCTCATCTCTACTTTTTGCAACATAGGCAGCTGTTGTGTGAATACTGTTTGTGTTGTCCTTTTCCCTGAGATGAAGAAGGCATTTCCTGGTCTCACTGACAGAGGGCATGAAACAGGCATTTTCCAGGCACCCTGTCATCACTCCTCTAAAAGAATCTAAGATTGCAAATGGTGAAAGTGGGGAGATGGACCACAGCACAGCAAGGGAAAGTGCGCTGAAAGCTCTGTTTTGTCCTGAGTGATAGTCTCTCTTGTTTTGTTGTCTGTGATGTCTCTTTTCCATTGTGGTCCTGAAGCGAATCTATGCAGGACAGTTGTGGTTATTTTTTGTTTTTGTTTTGTTTTTCTAGAAGCTTTCTTCTATTTTAGAAGAAAATCCAGTCCCCTTTGATTCTCAAGAAAGATTTGGGAGAACGTATTTTACTCATCAACAAGTAGATGGTGTTTACATTGCAGGCTGGATGAGACCCCTGGGCAGGTTCAGAGGGACACGGGCGCAGGCAATGACAGAACTAAAAGTCCTTGAAAAAGGAAAATTAGCCTTTAGAATAACTGGGGAAACAAATGAAAGAAACACTAACCAGATAAGTAGAAGGAAAGCCACACAGATAAGCAGAAGGAAAGTAGAAGGTCGAGCCCAAATGCCGAGGGGCAGGGGGTCCCGAAAAACAAAGAGGTCAGCAGTGGGATGCATCCCACTGACACGGGCACCGGGGATTTAGAAATACGGAGAAGAATGGATGTTGACAGGAGCTACCTCCAGGTAGTTGTGGGGAGAAGCGGGGTTGAGGCCTGAGGAGTAATCAGGGGGCAAGGGGCACAGCTGGGTGAGCAGGTGCCCACGTCGCAGATGGGAACTCGGTTGGGAGGAGGTAAGGGGGGTTGCAGCACGCAAAGCAGAGCGGGGTGAAAACCGTAGACCTGCAGGGCAGAGAGCAGCCTGCTGCCGTGAGGGTGGGGACAGGCCTGGAAGGTGCGAACGAGGCCACGAGACTCAGTGAGCAGCTGAGGCCTGGTGTTCATGATGTCCGCTGTGCTGTGCGTTTTCCCCAGAAGTGCCGGTTTGCTCAGATGCAGGCAAAAAAGAAAGTGAATAGTTGGGTTCACCTAGGGGTGGATTTTCTCCAAGTGGGTGAGATGAAAGGTAGGGGAAACCTTATTTAGGGCATTGGAAGGAGGGGTAGGACCTCGATTTTAAGCTGGGTGATAACTGGCAAGAACCCAGCACGGGTGTGATGGTGAATTTTAGGGCCCACTTGGCTGGGCCATGGTTTCCAGCGTGCGGTCAAGCCCCCATCTAGGGGTAGCTGTGAAGGTATTGTTATATGACATTGGCATTTAAATCAGCCCACTTTGAGTCAAGCAGATGACCCTGCACAAGGTGGGTGGGCCTCTCCAAGAAGACGCTAAGCAAAAAGTCTGAGATCCACCAAAGAAGGAGGGATCCTGCCTCCAGATGGTAAAGGGAAACCTTGCCTAAGTTTCCAGGACTCAAGACTTGAGCATCCATACCTCTCTGGCTCTCTAGTCCACAGGTCTTCCCCGTAGATTTCAGACCTGCCAGCCCTCACAGTCTTGTGAGCCAATTCCTTAAAGTAAATCTCTCTGGATAGACAGATAGATGATAGATGGATAGATGATAGATAGATGGATAGACAGACAGGTAGATGATAGATGACAGATGGTAGATAGATGATAGATAGGTAGATAGATTGACAGATAGATGACAGACGATAGATCAATCCTCTGTTCGTTCTGCTTCTCTGGACAGCCCGCACTATACAGCTTGTCCATGGTGAGAATTCTTAGGAGCCAATGAAACCGGAGCCGTCACACGGTTCGGGAGGAAGGAGGGAAGTTGGGACCAGTTAGCCAACACTCTTCAGCTCGTGACCACACAGGTGGAACTTTGGGTGACCCCAGGGACCGCGCCTGTCTCGAAGAGGAGAGGCTGAGGGCTGCTGGGGGCTGGCAGGCCAGCTCAGCTGAGGCGACCGGGCTTGGGCCGCCTGTCCCCGTGACACTGATTTATCCAGGAAGGTGGCAGAGGTTGCGGCTGAGAGGGAGACGGTGAGCAGACAGCAGTGACTCTGATGAGCAGGTGAGGAGAGCCAGGTGGCTCAGGCACAGCAGCCAAGGCTCCCATGGGGACTGTCTTCTTGTTGGCACAGGGAGGCCAGACAGGAAGAGGGAAGTGAGGCATCTTTGACAGAAGAGCGGCACAGGGACTCACGATCAGGCCAGTGACGTGTGCAGGTTAGTGAAGCACAGTCAGGAAGCGTGTGAATCACCTGCAGACACAGACTCGGGAATGTGCCACATCATGGGGTTCAGTCAAGTTACTGCCGCGAGAATGAGTGACAGAGTCAGCAGAGTTAAAACCAGGTTTGTTTAACGGAAAAAAGAGAAGAAAGTCCTAATCGTAAAAAGTGGGGACATCGGTGAGAAGTGACAGCAGGAAAGAGGGAGGTTAAGAACATCTTACAATTATATCTTTGTTGTAATCTAACATGATATGAAAAAAATAATCTTTTTTTTTAAATTTAAAAGGTGGGGAATGCATTGATAGTATGCGTTTTTAATATTTAAAAAGATGTTTTAATGTCATAGTGAGACTTCCTTTTCTGAAGTGTTTTTCTAATAAATGCTATTAGTGAAAAATAAGAAAAAAGAAAAAAAGCAGTTTTGATTCGAAGTGTCTTGCATCTCCCCAAAGACAATATTAAAATGCCCTAAGATCTCTTCATACATTTATCTTTGCTTTTTGGTGAGGAAGGATCTGACAACAGGGACAGTTTGATTTTGATTTAATGAAAAGAACAATCACTCGCTCTCTCTGCCCTGGAATGTGGGCTGTGATTAGAGCAGAAACTTTTTAGTAACATTAACTGTCTGTTCAGATTTTCCTCACCAGAAATCCAAGTCATTCCTTTTACAACAAAACAATCATAGTAGAATGCATTCTCCGGGATTTGGAGAGAAAAGAAAGTCCAGAGGCAGAATTTGGTATAAATCCTGAAACCGGGCTGATCACCGTGACTCGTCCACATCGGAATGTCACGGCCTGGGCTGGCCGAGCTTCCTTGGCGGGAGGCGTGGTTGTTTATGCCAGGCTGGAGAAGTCACTTGAACTCATGTCCTTCGATTGAACATTTTTTTATAAGACCTGTGTAAATCATTTCCTTAAAATTGGCATCCTGGGCATGGAGACAGTCTATTTTCTCGGGAATTTTTATGTGCAGGGTACTTCTCTTTCTTAGATGAGAGAGAGTCTGCTTTTAATTCCCTTGGTCAGCTTCCCCTGTGCAAAATCTGTGTCCTCCTAAACACTCTGGTGTTTAAGAGTGTTTAGGAGTGTGGTTCTCTTTTAGACCAATATTTCCTCCTGTGATTAATTAACTGGAAGAGTGAGAAAGTAAATAAGCAAAGTGAAAAGAAGACGCCTTACTCATTTTGTCTCCCAGTGCTTCCTCCCATCTTTGTCAAGTCAAATTTAACCACCTTCTTCTAGAAATTCTTCTTGTAAATATCTTCATGGTCTTCAGGAGGCAAATATTTCTTAGGAGGAAACAAAAATACTAAAAATAATTAAAAATATAAAAATAATTTTAAAACTGGACATCATCAAAATTAGGGACGTCTATTCATCAGGTGACAGCATTAAGAAAGTGAAAACATGGGAGCCCTTCATTTGTCTCCACAGTAAAGAACCCCTACAACTCAATGAGCAAAAACCAAGCCAATTTAAAATCTGAGAGTTGATTGCAGAGGAATTTCACAGAAGAGGATCCCCAAAGCCTCTGAGCACGAGGAGGTGGTCAAGATCACTAGTTATTGAGAAAATGTGAATTAAGCCCACAACGAGGGAGAACTCACACTCACCAGAGTGTCTGAGACCCAGGAGACTGAAAATTCTGCTTCCTGGCAGGGGTGTGGCAGCACCTCCCACCCTTCACTGTGGCAATAGAAAGTGGTTCAGCCTTCACTGGGAACATTCTTCAGCCATAATTACTAAATTTACAATATGCCCATCCTATGATCCCACAATTGCCTTCCTAACTATGACTACGAGAAATGAGTAAACGGGTCCACAAAAGACACGCACGAGAATGTTCATAGCAGCTTTCTTCATAACAGACTCAGACTGGTGACAACCCGATGCCCGTAACTGACGGGATGGATGGATATGTGGTGCGTAGTCAGGCAGAGAAAAGTGCAGTGTGGTAACCACAACCAGGGGGTGACCCCCACCGGTCGATACCATGTTGTGTGGAAGAAGCAGGTTCATTCACGGACAGAGTGTGTGATCCCTCCTCTGGGAGGCCTGTGTCAGAGGCCAGGAGCCAGACGGCGCCGAGCCCCAGAGGGAAGACCCATGTGCAGTACGTGAGGCCAAGTGTGGCCAAGGGCACACAGGCGTCCTGGGACTCAGTGGTAGTAGCTGAGTGAATAAATAAGCAAAGGGTTTTTGTGTGCATACAACACGTCGGGCGGTGAAACTCTAGGCCAGCGGTCCCCAACATTTTTGGCACCAGGGACCGGTTTCATGGGAGACCATTTTTCCGTGGACGGGGTTGCGGGGGATGGCTCAGGCGGCGATACGAGTGATGGGGAGCCATGGGGAGCGGCGGATGGAGCTTAGCCCGCTCGTCAGCTGCTCACCTCCTGCTGTGCGGCCCGGGGGTTGGGGTGCCCTGCTCTAAGCGCTTCCTAGGGGTTGCTTCATTTAATCCACACAAAAACCATGGTTAGTCATGACACCACTCTGTGCTTGGTTCCTCACCTGTTAGAGGGGTCACGGCGTATCTGCCATGGGGCTACTATCGTGGTCTTTCACGTTTCCTCTTTTGTCAATATCCTGCTCACGTTTTTGTTTTCCCTCCATTTTTCTATCGGAGTGTTCACTTTTCTTTTTTATTTGTAAAAGCTCTTTGCACGTGACGGGTGTTGGTCCTCTGTCTTGTCAGTGTTTTGTGTCCATTCGTTAACACGTGTGAGCCTGGACGATGCTTTGCAGTGTCTTTGAAACTGCTTTGGCCAAGCTCACCGGGTCTCCTAATTGCTGAATCCAGTGGATCCTTCAGACTCTAACTTACTCCCTGGAACTTTGGCCCCATTACTTCTCCGTCTGCCTTTAAATATTTTCCTGCCTTGTCTGACAGTACAGGACTCTCAGTCCCCCTGCCGCCTTCCTGTTTCTCACTCTCTTTTACGGACTCTTTTTCCTCAAATCGAGCATCCTTTCTAGGTTTTTCAAAATTCCCAAGAATGACATTCCATGGTGCAAGGGCATGGAGGACACAAGTCACAGATCCCAGGGATGGTGGCCTGGACATCTGAGGGAGACGGGGTTAGTGTCCAGGAAAGGAGGGAGCATCAACGGCTGTCTCTAACCCACACCCTGTCAACAGCGAGGCACCCCAGGGCCAGACCTCATGGAGCGGGAGGGGAGGTTGCAGCTCCGGCTTTCCCAGAGGCCATGGCGGGTGCACAGACCAGGCTGTGCCGCTCCTGGTGGTGGGAGGGAGCCCCCTGACTGCCCTTGAGTGTGGCCAGGCCTCTCAGGACTCTTCCGGGTCTCACAGATCATCATCCGGGGAGCTGAGGAGTAGCGTCCTTCCTTCCCTTCAGGACACAGCAGGTCCCTGAGTCCCGATTCTGGACCTTCAAACCCCATGGACCTAAGGCACTGCCGTTGGCCTCCTCCTTCTGGTTGGGCTGTGCTGTGGGTGCAGGATTCCAGCTGGGCCTCCTGACTGCATCCTCTGCTCTGCCCCGGCACAGTGGCGGGGGAGTCCTCACAGACTGAGGGGCTTGGGGCACAGATTCTCGTCAGACTCCTCATTGTCTGAGACCCGGCTCCAAAGGGCATCAGGGCTCCATCCCACACCCGCCCTCAACACTCGTGTGTGGGGACCTGCAGTGTCCAGGCGCTGAGGTCCAGGGGGCTCCCGGGAATGAAGGGTTCTTCAGGGCATCTGTCCCTGTGTCTGCTCCCCCATGATGGGCACAGGCCCGTCCCCACACTTGCCTTCTCTGGGCAGCTGGGTCACAGGGCTGGTCTTGGCCATGGCCTCGTCTCCTCTGGGGCTCCAGCGCCTCCAGCGCAGTGACCCTGGCCCTTGCTCTGCCTGGTGTACTTGATGTACCCTGTCTGCTGGCAGACACCAACCCCTCCGGTCTCCTGCCCGAGACCTTCCCCAGGAGCCCGGCTCCCTCTTTGTGCCTCCTGTTGACGAGAACTGGTTGAAACCTCTGTGTCCCTCTCTCTTTCCTGCCTCAGTAGGTGTTCCACGTGGGTCTTCCCTGCTTTGCTACTGGCCCCCCAGCCAAGCAAGCAAATGGAGCGCCCGCCCTAGTCCTGAACCCAGGCCACCCACTAGAGCAGAAATAGAGAGGGGGAGGGTCCCAGGGAGTGGGAGGGTCCCAGAGAGGGGAAGGGTCCCAGCCGCGGGGCAGAGAAGCCCGGGCTCCGGGCGGCAGCAGCTCTGGGAGGACCTGGCATGGCGTCCTGTCCCGGCTGCAACATGTCATCCAGTTAGCTGAGAGGGGCCGGTTGTCCCCAGAGCGTGGTCCCCGGGCTGGCGGCATCAGCATCTCCAGGGCTTGTCAGAGACACGCCCCGCACTGCGTTAGAAGGTGGGGGCTGGTCTGCTGAAGGAGACCCTGGGGCCTCGCATCTGCTCAAGGCTGAGAACCACGGGGGGAGGCGACTCTCCCAGGTTTCGGGGTCGAGAGGAACCTGCAGGTCCCTCTTCTGCCGAGAAGTGACCAGAGGGGAAGAGTGCCCTCCCCTGAGATTTGAGACTTGAAGTTGTGAGCCGATAGCGTAATTCCTCATGAGTTACATGTGGTCACTCATGAAGCAGGAAGAGCCGAACAGCTCAAGCCTGAATCGCAGCATCACATGTCCTGCCGCCCTGCGTCCGGGGGAGCCTGTGAGGCGTCCCGCGAGGGCTCGGGCTCTGCACACCTCAGCTCCCTCCATGCCTCCCCCGCCTCTGCGTATGGGCTTACCGGTTCCCTCACACTGTGAAGTTGAGTCCTACTATTTCTAAATAACTCGGATTTCTTGGTAACTCGAATTTCTAGTTTCAAGTTCTGTCTAGGGAGATGTAATATCCAGAACACTTCCCTTAAGGCTGCTAAAAAGTAATTAATTAAAAAACGTAAGTGTTTTGTTAGCCTTTGTGGCATTTACATTCTGTAAGACTGATAGTGTTTCCCACCGACACTGTAGTTTATTCAGAGCAAAGGTGGGATTTGGATACAGTTCTGGGAGAACAAGAAGCAGGGTCGAGCGTCACTGCTCTGCACCAGTGTTGGCTGGATTTGGGTGTGTCTGGAATGGTCTGTGTTGGAGAAGTCATTGTGAGATGCCCTGTCTCTTAGGGAGAGACTGAGGACAGTGCTTTCTGGTGATAACAGAGTGTGGGGGTGTCTGGGGTGCTTCCTGCTGAAAGATCCTGACACAGGGTAGCATCCCGCACACAGATGTGTCACGGGCTTGGGGGGTGACAGTGAATGGGGTGGAGATGGGGTTCCCTCCACCTGCCAGGTTCAAGTCCAAGGCCATGCCTTCTCCAAGCCCTTCCCCTCTTCCTGGCATGAGCCCCTCCGTCCCTCCTACCCTCGGCTTCCCTGGCTCGTTTCTGAGACCCTCATTTTAGCACCCGAGGCTGGTTTGTTTTCTAGTTCTCTGGGTGGGAAGGTGGTTGTCCCCTGGGCTGGGTTGTGGGAACCTTCAGAGCCCAGTTTTTCCCTCTGCACGTCCCTGGCTTCTAACTTCATCAAGCATATAACAAAAGCTCCCTAAATTCTACTAAAGCGATGGGATTTCCCAGAGATGAAGGTGGCTGGTGAGTAGGGGGTTGATCTTATTATAAATAATCAATGGGCATGTTTGACCCCTTGGTACCTTAGATAGATTCTAAGATGTTCCATCTAATGCTTAGCATTGCGAAATCTCAGAAAATTGTACATTGTGTCAGCATAGTTTTAAAGAGCTTTTATCTTAATTGTTGAAAAGCAGGGTACTCCTCCCAAATTCAGGCCTGGTCATTCTCTGGCCTGGTGGCTGGCGCTCTGTCTGCTCTGACCCTGGCTTCCTTATTCTATCTCCACACCAGCCGTTTGCTCAAGGGACGCTAGACTGTTCTCCATCTCTGGAAGCCTTTCAGAATTGTCCTCTTACCGTGCCCTTGCTCTTTCTGTCCCCTTTTCCTGGTTTGCCCCTTGTGTTTGCTTTGTTTTTTTTCAGTTTTCAAGGCCCAGCTCAAAGCCAGTGTTTTCCTCATGGCTTTGGGCAGGAGTGAGTGCTCTTCCCTGGACCCATTCACTCGTCCTCTGTTGCTTGTGCCTGCGTCTTGGCACCATTCATGTGCTCTGCTGGCCTGTGTCTCCCGTTAGATGTTTCTCATTCTTGGAAGAGAAAACCAGGCATCAGGACGGCATCCTGACGAAGAGAAGCATCAGATTCCCCGTGGAGACGAAAAGGAACTGGCAGTGTTGACCTCGCTAGAACAAGCAACAACACCACCCGACGATGCGCAGTGAAGTTTAAAGCGGGGAAGGTGGGGAAGCGACAAGTAAGAAGGCGAGAGGATGAGGGTGTCTAGGTTTAGCTGCACTTTCCGCAGACCATCGCGGTGTGAGGAACAGTTCCTTGTGTTTCAACAGCACCTCTGAGTTTTCAAAGTATTTCATGTTAGCTGTCAGATTTCACCCTCAAATACAAGGACAGGCACACGGAGGCCTCCCTGTGATGGATGAGGACGCCCGGGTGGAGAAGTGTGAGATGCTGTCCATGGTCATGTGGCTGGTCGCTGACAGTCTTGGGGCAGAAGTGGACTTTGTGGTGGCCTGTCAGGGGCTGCAAACTGGGGCCCTCAAACCACAGACACTTATTCCTCAGGGTTCTGGAGGTGGAAGTCCCAGACCCAGGTGGGGGCAGGGCTGGCTCCTCTGGAGGACTCTCCTGGGCTCGCAGACGGCCACCCTCTCTGGCATCCTCATGCAGTCTGTGTGCACAGGCTGCCCTGGTGCCTCTTGGTGTCCAACTTCCTCTTATAAGGATGCCAGTAGGATTGGATTAGAGCCACCCTGATGGCCTCATTTCAGCCGAATCTTTAAAGTCTGCTCTCCAAACACGGTCAACCTGGGTGCTGGGCTCGGGGCGTGGACTCGTGAGCTTGAGGGGCACACAACCCGGCACCAGGCAGCCCTCCCAACCCCATTCGGCGGGGTTCCCAGAGCTCTTCCCCACACCAGGATGTCCCCCGTGTGGGCTTTCTCATCAACCTTTCTTCGACTGAGCACTTACTGAGCTTCTGTGGGACCGGGACTGTGGCCTCAACACCGAGCCGCACAGCGGCTCCCAGTCCCAGGGGTTAGGGTTACAGGGAGGTCATCAGGGGCTTGCGGTTTATATGGTGACCAGGTTACACTCTGCGCCGTGGGGCCCTAGCGCTCCTCTCCCCAGCGCTGCAGCCCCGGGCGGACGCCTGCTGAGTGAAGCAAGTCTCTCCCAATCTCCCCTCCACCCCGTCCGTCTCTCATCCCTCTCACACACGCACACACCCCTCAGGCTCTGTGAGGTCCTGCCCGCCTGCACTAATTTCATCTGGGGTGGGCAGCCGCATCTCCGTAATCAAGGACCAGAAAGGGTGATGTGGCACAGTCGCAGGGGCCGACCCTCCCTGGAGGCGTCCTCTGCGCGTGGCTCCAGGGACGGGCTCATGCTGTAACTTCTGCGAGTCACTGCGGCCTCCCCAAGCCAGAGCACCCTTCTCACCTGAGAGAACGGGGGACCTGGAGCCTGTCTGCGTTCACGTTTCTTTATTCCTCTCGATCCGTGGGAAGGCAGCCCTCCACTGGGCTGGAGCGAGTGGGGTGTGTCTGCCGCTACGTGGATGAGCGCAGTTTACAATAGGGGGACCTGTCTCAGGACGCAGGCTGTGACAATGCTGGGCAATTGTGTGGCTTTTTCAGAAAAGATTTCCCCGGGGGTCTATTTCCTCGAAGCAAACCAACAAACGATTTCCATCTTTGGAGTGAGGAAACTCCATCTTACTAACTACGGAAGTCCACGCAGGCAGATAGATGGGGTGAGGACATCGGTGCTGTCCTGTGGGGCGTGAGAGACAGGGTGTGACACGGCCTGGCTACCACATGGCCCGGTGTGCTGTCACGTGCTGTGACACTTATAGTACCTGCTACTTCAGACCACTGGATTCAACATTCGTTCCTGCCCTTCAGAAGGTTGGATTTCCAGAAGCCATTTTTTGAATCCTCATAACAATGTGTTAGGTACAGAATGTGTGCTGCACAAGGGAAAGGCATCTGCTCCGTGGAAAATCCATTCTGATGTGACTTGTGCCCTCTCCCACACCCCACCTGCAATTCCTCCTTGGCCCCCTTCCTAGTGATTACTAGGTTCCCTAGTAGGTAAAAATAGCAAAAAGAACTTAGCACTTTCAAAACCCTATAAAGAAACCAACACAGAGGCGAGAGGGCAAGATGCCCAAGACACAGAGTGGGCTTTCGTGTTGCCCTCTTTGAATTCCAGGTCAGAACTTTGCCCAAGCTCCATGGAAAGATTAATAATGTGGCATCCATCAAAGACAATTTTCCTACAGTAAAGGGATTTTCATTTTAAAAGTATCCTTTCATTTTAAAAGGATCCATTTCCACTGAAGCTAGCATTTACTGGCATTTAAGTTTTCCTCCTTACAGCTGTGGAACCTGGGAACATTTGGCCACGTTGTATTTATTTAAGCAGTTTGAAATGTGCCCACATAGCCGAGATCTCCTGAAGGAATATATCTTTTTGTGATTTTGAATCTAGGGTGATTTGGCTGTAAGATGCTCAGATTTCCACAATGGGCCTAATTGATTCCATCCTTTGTGCTGTCACAGTTCTTATTGGTTGCCAGTAACATGTAACCCTGATTACGTTTATCGTTGTGAAAGACTGTATTTCTTACATCGTGCATCACTAAACTTAGCCTTTCTTAGCCAGTCCTTGAAAAACTGCCTTCAACTTCTACAGCCTAATCAGCCCTCTTATTTCCTTCCACTGGGTGCACAAAGCTATGTATTTGTCCAAAAATTTAGTTTTTACAGACTGCAATGACTCAAGAGTTAACATTTGCTTACCCAACTGACAGCCATTTTATTTCACTTTGGGGAGTATAAGGTCAGTCTTCAGATTCCCCCTCAAAGAACTGAATAATCTGGTCTGTGGTTTACTTTTAATAAATCAGGTCTGGGGACTCACTGTTCCTCCACGGAGGGACTGGGTAACATGTGGTGGGTATATAATACTGCCAGTTGCTCTGGCAGTAATGGCAATATGAATAAATTTGCCTTATTACTTTATAACCAATTATTGAGATTTCATTTAATATTTTAAAATCCATCATTTGTAATCATGGCATTCTACATTTTCAAGTGTATTAATGATGAGAAATATTTTTTCAATAATCATCACATATATGGGAGGGGAGTCTGGGGGAAAATGGATACATGTACATGTATGGCTGAGTCACTTTGCTGAGCACTTGAGACTGTCACAACACTGTTAATCGGCTCTACTCCAGCATAAAATGAAAAGCTAAAAAAAACTGCTCATCACGTATAACATTCTAAGAGCTTAAAATTTTCTTTTACTTTTTGTTTTTGCTGTAATTTTGCCTTGTATTTGGTTGAGGAAATCATCTGAAATGCAAGTGCTGTGCTAACCTCTTCATCCTGTCCCCTGACTCTATCAGAACCAAACAGTGTCCAGGTACGAGCTAGTTCTTCTGACCCCTTTTCACCCATCTCTCCCATCTGCACCACCTGCCTCTGATAACCACCAGTCTATTCTCTGCATCTGTATCTGTGAGCCTTTTTTTTTAGATTCCACATGTAAGTGAAATCCTATGGTATTTGTCTTTCTCTGTCTGACATACTTCACTTAGTACGATCATCTCCAGGTCCATCCATGTTGTTACGAATGGCAAGATTTCCTTCTTTTTTATGGCTGAGTAATATTCCTTTGTGTATATGTATATGTATATATATATATATATATATATATATATATATATATATATACACACACACACACAAACATTTATCCATGTGTCCATCAACGGACACATAAGTTGTTTCCATTACTTGGCTATCGTAAATAATGCCGCAATAAACATGGGGGTGCAAATATCTGTACAATATGTTTTTCTTTTCTTTGGTTGAATACCCAGAAATGGGATTGCTGGATCATATGGTAGCTCTATTTTTAATTGTTGAGGAACCTCCATACTGTTCTCCATAGTGGCTGCACCGATTTACATTCCCACCAACAGTGCGTGAGTGTTCCCTTTTCTCCACAGCCTCACCAACACTTGTTATTTCTTTCCTTTTTGATAATAGTTATTTTTACAGGCATCAGGTGATATCTCAGTGTGGTTTTGATTTGCATTTCCCTAAGAATTAGTGATGTTGAATATCTTTTTGTGTACCTGTTGGCCATCTGTGTGTCTTCTTTGGAAAAATGTCTATTCAGCTGCTCTGCCCAGTTTTTTAAATTAGGTTACTTTTTGTTGTTGAGTTATATGGATTCTTTATATATTTTAGATATTAACCCCTTATCGGATCTCTCAGTAGATGCAGAGTGAGATCTCGAATGCAGCAGGTGCACAGGAGCACGACGCAGCCACTGAAGGCTCTTTGCATGTGAGATCTTATTCCTGCTGAAGAAAAATGTGACCAGAATCACAGAAGCTGGATGATTACAAGTGGAAGGAAACTTACAGGCCATCAAGACAACTTTTATCATTATGTAACACCCTTCTTAGTCTCTTATTACAGTCTTTATTTTAAACTATATTTTGTCTGATATAAGTACAGCTACTTATACTCTCTTTTCATTTCCAATTCCATGAAACATTTTTTCTCTCCCCTCAGTTTCAGTCTGTGTATGTCTTTATATCTAAAGTGAATTTCCTATAGGGTCATGTGCTTTTATCCATTTAGCCACTCTATGTCTTTTCATTGGAAAATTTAGTCAATTTACATTTAAAGTAATTAATGATAGGTATATGCTTATTGCCATTTTTTTCATTGTTTTCTGGCTGTTTTTGTAGTTTCTTGTTTTTGTTTCTTCTATTTCTTTCTTCTTCTCTTGCTCTTTTTCTTTGTGGTTTGATGACTTTCTTTAGCAGTATGCTTATATCCCTTTATCTCTTGTGTATTTACTATAGCTTCTTGTTTTTGGTTACCATGAGGCTTACATATATAACAACTTATATCTATAACAGTCTATTTTAGGTTGATAGCTACTTAAGTTTGATCACATTATAAAGCTCAAGATATTTACTCTCCCCCATGTTTTATGTGATTTTTTATGTTACATTTTACACATTTTGATCTTTTGTATCCCTTAACTTATTGCTGTACTGATAGGTATTTTTACTGCTTTTTAATTTCAACCTTTATACTAGCTTCATGTGTTTTCTTGTTATTAGTTAGTGCCCTTTCTTTTCAGCTTACCATTTCTTGTAAGAATGCTTTGGTGGATATGAACTTCATAACTTCTGCTCCTTTGGAAAACTCTTTACCTTTCCTTTAATTCTGAATGATGACTTTTCTGGGAAGAGTATTCTTGGGTGGAAGTCCCCTCCACCCTCAGCAATCTGGCTATATTGTGGCACTCCATTTTGGACTGCAGAACTTCAGCTAAAAAATATGCTGATAGTCTTACGGGGTTTTCCTTGTACATAACAAGTTGTTTTTCTCTTGCTGTTTTTAAGATTGTCTCACTGTCTTTAACTTGGCATTTTAATATAATTTGTCTTGGTGTGGGTCTCTTTGGGTTCATCTTATTTTTTTAAAAAACTCTTATTGGAGTGTAGTTGAGTAACAATGTTGTGTTAGTTTCAGGTGTACAGCAAAGTGAATCAGTTAAACATATACATATATCCATGCTTTTTTAAGATTCTTTTCCCATATAGGTCATTACAGGAGAGCTCCCTGTGCTCTACAGTAGGTTCTTGTTACTTATCTATTTTATACATAGTAGTGTGTACATGTCAATCCCAATCTCCCACTTTATCCTTCCCCCCTTCTTTCCCCCTGGTAACTATAAGTTTGTTTTCTACATCTGTGACTGTATTTCTGTTTTATAAATAAGTTCATTTGTATCATTTTTTAGGTCCCACATATAAGTGATATTTGTCTTTCTCTGTCTGACTTACTTCACTCAGTATGACAATCTCTAGGTCCATCCATATTGCTGCAAATGGCATTGTTTTTGTTCTTTTTTATGGCTGAGTAATATTCCATTGTATGTATGGACAACATCTTTTTTTATACATATATGTTTATTTAATGAATGAATGAATGAATTTTTTTTTACAGTAGGTCCTTGTTGGTTATCTATTTTAAATATAGCAGTGTGTACCTGTCAATCTCAAACTCCCAATCTATTCCTCCCCTCCACCCTTCCCCCCTGGTAACCATAAATTAATTCTCTAAATCTGTTAGTCTGTTTCTGTTTTGTAAATGAGTTCATTTGTATCATATTTTTAAGATTCTGCATATAAGCCATATCATATGATATTTGTCTTTCTCTGTCTGACTTACTTCACTTAGTACGACAATCTCCAGGTTCATCCATGTTGCTGCAAATGGCATTATTTCATTCTTTTTTTATGGCTGAGTAATATTCCATTGTATATATGTACCACATCTTCTTTATCCATTCATCTGCTGATGGACATTTAGGTTGCTTCCATGTCTTGGCTATTGTGAGTAGTACTGCTATGAACACTGTGGTACATGACTCTTTTTGAATTATGGTTTTCTCAGGGTATATGCCCAGGAGTGGGATTGCAGGATCATATGGTAACTCTACTTTCAGTTTTTTGAGGAACCTCCATACTGTTCTCCATAGTGGCTGCACCAATTTACATTCCCACCAGCAGTGTAGGAGGGTTCCCTTTTCTCCACACCCTCTCCAGAATTTATTATTTGTAGACTTTTTGATGATGGCTATTCTGACTGGTGTGAGGTTTGGAACTCTATGGGCTTCCATGAGCTTGGTGTAGTATGAAGACTCTTGGGAAATTTATGATGGAAACAAGAAAGTAATGATCAAGGAGACTATTAACTGAATTCTAACATTGTGAGCATCTCCAAAAAGTTGGAAAAAAGAGCATAGCACGTTTTGACACCATGGAGAACTGCTGGGGTAGAAACTGGCAAGGTGCTTACCAAACTATTTCCAATTTCTGAGTGCACAGAAGAACTATATTTCTCAGCCTCCCTGTGGTGAAATTGGGACGGTGAGACAAATTTGTCCAATGGTATGTGGGTAGGAGCGATATTTGCCAATTCCAGGCCTGGCAATAAATGCCCCACACAATCCTTCTACTTCTCTCTGCTCCATGCACAGAAGAAAAAAAAGGATTCAGAGCTGGTGGAACCATATGATAGAAGGGTCAACATTCCAGAGTCACCACTTCGTGCAGAAGCCAGGTGAGTTACCAGTCACCCAATCCAGGGTCAGCGAAGTATGACCTGTGAGTAAAGTTTCCCAACCCCCACCTAGTCAACAGTGATGCAAGGGAGAAATAAACCTTTATGTTACTAAACCACTAAGATATAACATAGATAACTATAAGATATAGTCTCTCCTTACACCACCTACCATTAACTACCCTGGCTTATACCACTGCTCTTAGTGCTCAGAGTTTTCTCATATATATATATGTGAGACACTGTATATATACAGAACTATATATATATACAGTTGACCCTTGAACAACACGGTTTGAACTGTGCAGGTCCATACATGGGTTTTTTCAATGGTAAGTATAAATCAAGATATGTTTGGTTGGATTTGTGGATGCAGAACCATGGATAGGGAGGAACCATGTATACAGAGGGCCGACTATACGTTATACTGTTATATGCAGATTTTAGACTGCACAGAGACGCCCCGAGGCTCCTGTGTTGTTCAAGGGTCAACTGTGTGTGTGTGTGTAAATAAATAAATATATATATGTATATATTCTCCATATATGAATGCTTATTCAAATATCTCATTAATGTGATATAGTTGTGAGGTAAACACAGTACGTAGTAATGCAAATTCTGAGATATCAATTTTATTTTTAAAATAAGTGTAAATTTATCACTTTTGTGAAATTTGAGGTCATTTTGTCTACTCCTCTTGTTTTACAAATTAAGAGACTAGAAATGTGGGCTGATGAAGCTATTAAAATATGGTAAGTCTCATCACCATTAGTGAGAGCAACCGTGGTTCAGCTTTCTGGAAAGTGCACAGAACATGCCAGCTCCTACTCTGTGACTCAGCCTTCATGACCCTGACCCACATCCCAGAGCAGGTCTACAGGGGACATGTACAAGGGCACTCACAGAGGCATGTTTGTGGAAGTGACTAGAATTCATCCTTAGGGGAATGGTTTCAATGATGCTTTTAATGGATAACTACCTACAGACGTATAGAAAACATAATTGGGGTGGATTTTCAAGTAGGGGGGACATGGGAGAAGGTATCAAAGAGGATGGAAGAAAAAAAGGAAAGATATTATTTCACTAAGATCAGAGATAGTAATTCACACAGTAAAATTTCCAAATTATTTTCAAATAGAGAGTTTATTTTACTAAACATGTTGAATTAATTTAAATGTTGTTGGTCACTATGCTACTGAAGAGAATTATTAAAACACGTAGAGATATTGGCTTTAACAGTTTTTACTGAACATTTCCTTTGCCGTTTTAAAAATGATTATTTACTTAATAATTGCTCCCTTGATTTTTGGCCCAAACTTGCTTCATTGTGTGCCTATCACAGAGCCCTACATATACTAAGTGCTTAAAGATTGACATTATTGTATTTTTCCACTATGAATGTAGGTAATGGATGATTTCATAAAGATACTTTTGACTTTTCTTTTAAATATAATGTTTGTATCAGTTTTGTATTTTACTCTGTCTGGATTCCAGCCCTTTCTTCTCAGTTATGATTATGTTTTATTTCTAGGATCCTGTATTTATTCATTTTCCCACTTTTCTTAGTTTCAGGCCTTCCTTTGGCTCACTTTGTGGCTTTACGAAATGACGTGGTGTCAAGAAGCAGACGCTCAACAGAGAACCCACGTGTGGTCTCTGGACAGTGTGCGTTTGAATTAAGCCCTTGAGTCTGTTACTGACAGTATAGCAAACAGCAAAAACAGTTCAGCATTTACTGCTAACATTGCATCTGACACAAATCACTCTAACTCTCCAAGGCAGGGTGTTGTCTGTCGATTGCTGCTTTGGTAGTTTTGTGAGGATTTTATGTAGTTTTGTTAGTTCTGAAAATTTGCATTTATTCTTTTAGCCACATTCTTCTTTTTTCTTTTTTTTTGCGTTACGCGGGCCTCTCACTGCTGTGGCCTCTCCCGTTGCGGAGCACAGGCTCCGGACGCGCAGGCTCAGCGGCCATGGCTCACGGGCCCAGCCGCTCCGCGGCATGTGGGATCCTCCCGGAACCGGGGCACGAACCCGCGTCGCCTGCATCGGCAGGCGGACTCTCAACCACTGCGCCACCAGGGAAGCCCCACATTCATTTTTAATGACCTAAGTTCTTGTCTCTAAACTAAGAATGTATCAACTCTTCCTGCCGTTCTGACCTACACATCAGCACCCTAGTCTCGTAACACCCCGTGCCTGAGGCTTGGGTGATCAAAAGTAGAAGATGCCATGTTGTTGAAAAGGTATTACAAGGAGGTCTTATATTTAAGACTGAGCAGTGACTTCCCCATTTTTTTCTGATCTATGCCCAGACGGAATCTTTGTCTTCCGTGGGTTATTGGTGAGCACAGATGGTATATGGCAGGTCCCTGGTCTAAAGAATTATACTTGATGTGGATTTTAAGCCTTCCACACTGGCTTATCTTCTTATCTTGTTCATACTTTCCTGCTTAGAATGGCATGGGTGGAGTGTTTGTCCTTTTGTATTTAAAATTGTTTTCCTATTTTTGTGATCTCTGGCAACATAAATCTCCAGAATTAAATCTTGGCTCTATTAGCCAGCTGTAATTAACTTACTTGCTATCAAGACACACAATAGCTCAGAATTCCTCAGTGGTTTCTGACTTTACCTTTTCTCAAGATGAGTGATACTAGGGACCACATGCCTCTTTCTACACAGGAGCAGAGTGAGGCTGTTCATGACATCCACAGCCCTGGGTACATGAGAGTGGAAATCACGCCTGAGAGCCTCTTCACCATGAGGCCAGCTGGAGTCCTGGCTCTCACACCAAAACTGTTGTATTTGATTACTTAAGGTAGAGGATTCAGGGAAACTGGCAGAGCAGAAAGTACCTGGTAGATGAAATCTGTCACGAGGAACCTTCAATAAGATTATTGACAGATTTCTCATCAGAAACTTTGAGGCCAGAAGACTGGGCTGATCTGTTCAAAGTGCTAAAAGAAAAACTGTCAACCAAGAATCCTGTATCCAGCAAAACTGTCCTTCAAAAGTGAGGGAGAAATTAAGACATCCCCAGATAAACAAAAGCTAGGGAGTTTGTGACCACTATTTGCCCTGCAAGAAGTGTTCATGTGAGTCCTGCAAGATGAAATGAAAGGAAACTAGACAGTAATTCAAAATTGTGTGGAGAGATAAAGGTAAATACATGGGCAGTTATAAAAGCTTGTATTATTGTAACAATAGCTTATAATTGTACTTTTTGTTTTCTACATGGTTTGAGGGACTAATACACTTAAAGAAAAAACCAGTTATTAGTATAATTGGTACCTTTTGGGTCATATATTCCAAAAATCTATTGCAAAATGTCTTAACAAAATAGCGACTAAATTGGTTCACATACCTAAAACCCATCAGAGCACTGTTGCCCCAGATCCAGCACTGTGGCTGGATCGAGACATCACTGGAGGGGCTGGGGACACAGCAGTTAACAAAATGGGAAAAGTTTGTGCATATTTTATAGAAAGAAAATGGAAGAAACAGATAACCTTGTTGACAGTTTATAGTTAGTTTTTAGAATTTAGATTAGGGGTTATATTTTCCTATAACTTTTGATCTATTAACGCAATTTGGCTACAAAATAAAATTCAGAAGGCCAGTAGTCAATTGTTATTTAGTTTGGTATCTCTTTCCATTACACTGAAGAAGAAAACCAAAGGGACTGATCTGGGGAGTAGTTAGGTAACTGGCCTGGATGCTCTTCCTTGCATTTTACTCGGGGTGATTTCATTACAAGAAAAAGAAGCACACTCTCTTGCTATTTTAAGAACAATAAGATTTTGCATAAAGATCCGGAAGTCTATTGCAGATACTGAGAACAGGAACCCTGCAGAACCTCAGAATGGCTCTCGCTGCGTGTGGTGAAGGGTGAGCTCTAGGAGCTGGGAAGCTGTCTGAACGAGGCAGGCCCTCTGTCCCCTCCGTCCTGCCCTGCAGTGTCTCTCATTTCTCCTGCACGTGAGCCTCAAAGAATTACCTGAGTCTTCATGACCTCCCAGCCGGATGTAGCCACCCACGACCATAGTTTTCAATTGTGACATACTGGGCCAGTGGCACGGCCCCAGGCGAGTCGGCTGTGGCTGGTGGTGCAGCAGGTGGGGAGCTGGGTGCCACCCTCCGCAGGGCTGGGGGTGGGGGATGGGCAGGCAGACCCTCCAGGTGTGCCTGCACCCCGGGCACTGGCCTACTCTGCTTCTCTTCGGAGGTAATATTTGTTCACTGATGCTTATTTCTATCAACTAGATGGGGTAATGCAGAGTTTTCGATGATGTTTATTCATATGCTCATTTTATTTTTCAACAATATTTGAGTGCCTGCGATTTTTTAGGCACTGTGCCAGGCGCAGGGATACACTGGTGGGTGAAAAATGGTGTTTCTGCCTTCTTTCACGGGTTTATGAACAAACAAGGTAGTGATATTATAAAACTTTAAAGTGACTAAAAACACATTTATTAAGCCCCAGTGATCTTCCTGGGCACTTTAGGGACCCAGATATGTATTAAATTAAAAGCCCAGTTTCCACTGCTGGAAATACAGTGGCTGCTTCCACGAATATCACTAATGTTTCCCAGGAGTTTCCGATTTTGCCAAGCCTCCCGTGTGCATGGCTGCGGGGATCCCAGCTCGTCTCTGGAGAGCCAGCAGGGGGCTGTTCTGTGGGCTTCCTTCCAAATGATATGGGAAGGGGCTCAGAGAAACTCCTTTCCTTCCTTCGCCAGAAGCTCTGACATGACAGTATCATTAGTTAGGTTACTGGGTTGGTTACTGTGCTTTAGAGCATGTTGAGTTATTTTACAAAAAATGGCTGAAAGCAGTTTTCTGTCAAGCTAGTCATATTTTTTCTGAATATGAAGCTCTATCTGCCCTTTATCAAGTGCCTCACAGACCAGGGCAGCTCTGTGCTGGCTCCTGCCCAGAGGATGCTTTTCTCTGCTGTTCCTTCAAAGGGTACCAACCGGGCATCTGTCCTTCTGTCCTTCTGTCCCCCTGGAGCACCTGTGTCTCTCCATCTTTCATCTCCCGAGTAACACGCTGGGCCTTCTCCCCCCAGCCCTCATTTCTCAACACACACCTGCAGACCCACCTCGCATCAGGGTCTTGAACACCCTCTGGGTTATAATGGGGGTGTGGCCGTCCCGCCCTCAGCAGCTCAAGGTCTCATGAGGGAGGAAGCAAGGAAGGGGTGAGGTCTAAACAGCCAGAAGTTCTGGCCTCGAAGGACCCCAGCCGCTGGTGGAGTCGGCGAAGGCCTCTGGGAGGATGTTTACGTCCAACCCGAGACCTGGAGGCTGGGTGGAAGCCCAGGTCTCAGGTAGAGGCCCCAGCCCGGGGTGACCCCAGGCCTGGAGGGACAGGAAATGGCTGTTTGTTCTGAGTAGTTGTGTGTCTCATTTATCATGACAAAAAATGGTAAAGCGATTAGAATGTACAAGAACTGGTGGGCGAATACTATTGCTGGTGGCCGTGTAAGCACAGTGAGTCCTGGCCCCGGGGCCTGGGGTGGGGTGGGGGACGTGATGGTGACTGAGCTTCTGCAGGGAATCACTGTGTTACTGTAATTCAGACACTCTCTGGCCCAGCCTTTGTCTACACTAGAGCTGGTTTCCAGCCCTGGCTTTCCATGTTTGCTGTGAAGGCGGCCAAGGGACTGAGTATGGCTGCAGCCCTGGGTGTGCTGTCGGTGTCTCCCACCTCCTCCTGTCCGCAGGGTCTCCTCTGGGACCTTCCCCCTTGGCCTCTCGCCTGTAGGCTTTTCATGGGGCTGGGCCACCCCTCAGGGCTCTCTGTGGCCCTCTCCCTCCTGCGCTGTGACAGCTGCATGGCCAGGGCTGGGACCCGCAGCTTGCACTCTGCCAGCTCGTGTGGTCTGTGACTCCCTTCACCAGATGGCTCGGTCCCCACTCCCCAGGAGGGTCTTTCTTAAGGGCAGCTGTCATCTTGGCGGATGTTTCTGTTGGTGATATACACCATTAAGGAGCCGTCTTAGGCCTGAGTCTTACCTGCCCTGCCCCACTCCCTGGAGCAGAGTCTCTCCCACACCATTAACCAGCGCTACTCATGTTTTTCAAATGGAGCCAGTTATAAATGAGGTCATCACACAGCCAGCGTGGGGTGACAAAATAAACCCCAGTTATTTTACATCACATGGAATCTGAATCAGGAATCGAGGGTGGACAGTGCCTCTTAAAAATGCAAAAAGAAACGTTTATGGAATGGATGCGTGAAGGGTTGTTATTTGCTTTATAAAAGGTTACTTTGCTTTTCTAAATGATTTACTATGGAATTACTCTAATGAGTAAAATTCTTAAGTGCTCTTAAAATTCTAATTAGAACTTTTAGCTTAAGATTGCATCTGGCTGTTTTCTTATAGGTTCTCTTCCAAATTCCTATTTAAAGATTCAAGGAACAGAAAAGAAAACACCAAAAACTAAAAAATGTGCTGTAAAACAAAATAGCCGTCAACATTTTATAAGATTCTTGGAGCAAGTTCCAGTAATAATGGGGCAGATGTGTTTGGATTCAAATTCTTAAAAATCTTAAACCTCTTCTTTACCCTCTAAAACAAAGGGCAGCACATCCAGGCAGGGGTGGGCTGGGGTCGGGTCCTCTCTGTTACCCACCTACATGTGAGGTCCACCTGCAGAGGCCAGCTCTTCTCAGAAGCGGCAGGAAGCCTGTGTCCTTGTCCCAAGATGCCAGCCCACCAGGAACCACCATCTTTCCACCCACTGGAGGACACAGCTCGGAGGACGCAGCACCTGTGGGCACTGCTGAGCCTGTATGTGGTGGGGAGATGGGGGATGAGACCAATGGGCCCCAGGAGGCCTGGAGGCTGCTGCACTTATGTATTTTAACACAATTATTATCTACGGCCTCCTGTACTTGAAGCATTTTTTTTTTCTGCTTTAAGTTTGAAAATTGGACGTAGGAAATGGTAAAGGCCCTGACTTAGTCTGGCAGAATACTCAACATGTGCTAGACCCTGGAAATTGGACAATTTCTCTAGTTGTTGATGCAAGAGGGAGATTATTTCAGTACTGACTTGAACAGAAAGGAGACATTCATATCCTGTTGGTGTAGACTTGAGTTTGCCAGCATATAACTCATTTGTATTAGAAACAATTTTATCTGGTATATTTACTAATCATACCTTGGTTTACATTTCATACAGTATTAATGTGGGCAGCCCCTTCTCTTTTTGCTTGTATCATTTGGTGCTTTTTAAAAATCTTAACCTTTATGAGTTGCTTTGTTTTAGGTACACCTCTTAGAAATGGAACATTAATTGAGCTTTGCTTTTTCAGCCAATATTAGATTGATGTTTTAATAATGACAGTATCTAAAATAATTTCTAAGAGTGTGAAAAGCTGTGTAAGTGATTATTTAAAATAATTGCTTCACTCCCCAACACTGTAAACCCACTAGGGCAAGAACCCTGTCTGTTTTATTCACAGACGTGTCTCTGGCAACTGGAGTAGAGACTGGAGAACAGTGTTGCATAAATGATCAAGTAAATGAAGGGAGAATTTTTGATTTAAACAATCTTTTTAAAACTGTAAATGTTCCTCCCAGTGTCTGCTGGCACCTGATGTTGCCAGGAAATGCAACCCTGTGGGGAGACTTGGAGATGCTGGTGCCTTGGAGGAGTCCTGGGGAAAGACTGGGGAAGAAGCATAGGACAAGCTAGTTGTTTTATTTCATTCATTATCAGAAGTGGGTTTACTGAGAAGCACATGACGCTGAGGCTTTAAGGCTCTTCCCTGGACCTGGTGGGTCCTCAGTGGCATGCCCATATCATCATGTGTTGTGAACTTTTCAAAAGGTGTTACCTGCAATCAGCAAACACCATGCCTCTTTCCAGCCCAACTTCCCTCACCTGTGTTTCCCACCATGGCAGGATGCAGGGGTTGCTGCAGTGAGTCAGGCTCTGGGGAAGTGGGGTCAGGGGTGCATTTGATTAGGGTTAGTGGAGTCATAGTCACTTCTGTCCCAATGCTGGGATGACTTCAAAAAATGCTCTAACCATGCACTCTGCTGATTTACCCAGTGTCATGATATGAAGACTTAGGAAGAAAAGATAAGACTGTAATCAGCCAGAAAATGTAGTTAGAGTTGTGTAGACGTGTATTGTGCCCTTAAATTGAAAAAAAAATGGTTTTTTCCAGATTGTGTGATGCTTGTGGTGGCTGTCATATTTAAAATGTTTAATTTATGTTATTCTTTTATGTGCATAATTTTCTTAAAGAGATTCCCCAGATTATATAACTTTCAAGCCTCACAAAACCTGGGATCCCGGGCTCCCCTGGTGGCGCAGTGGTTGAGAGTCCACCTGCCGATGCAGGGGACGCGGGTTTGTGCCCCAGTCTGGGAGGATCCCACATGCCGTGGAGTGGCTGGGCCCATGAGCCATGGCCGCTGAGCCTGTGCATCTGGAACCTGTGCTCCACAATGGGAGAGGCCACAACAGTGAGAGGCCCGCATACTGCAAAAAACAAAAACAAAAACAAACAAATAAAAAAACCTGGGAACCTGGGATCCCATGCTTATTAAAATCACAAAAATTAAGAGCACTTTTAACATCTCTAGATTTTCCTGCACCAAATAACATGGAATAGATTTCTATGGAACAAAAACTGAAGAGGTTACAAGAAGAGATGGCCCAAAACACCTTAGCTGTGAGATACTTAATACTTATTTCTCTTCCTCTGCATTCCATGGATCCAGAAGAATTATGAAAGACATATTTATGAAAGATGTGTGTGTGTGTGTAAAATAAAAAACAAAAACCAGAGGGGAAAAGCAGAAACAGATAGTAAATGGTAGACTGAGCTAAATCTTATCAGTAATTACATTAAACATTAATGGTCTACACACTGCGGATAAGAGGCAGAGATTGTCAGGGTGGATTAAAAGCAAGTCCAAGCTATATGCTGCCTACAAGAGACAAACTTTTAATAAGAAGACAAGGAGAGTTTGAAAGGAAATGGTGGGAAAAGATAAATCATGCAAATGTTAAGAATAAGTCATTGGAGTAAAGTGTATTCATATCTGAGAAAATAAACTTCTACATGGCGAGTATTTCCAGAGATAAAGGGAGTTTTTGTTGTGGTAGAATGAGCTTCTCTTCATCAGGAAGTCAATAATTATAAAGGTGCCTGTTGAGAAATACTCCAATACATGAAGCAAAACTGACCCAGTGAAAAACTGAAGTTGATGATTCCGTAACCAGGGTAAGATTTTAACACTCCTCTCTTGGCAACTGATAGAACAACTAGATTTAAAACATGAAAAATGAGTCAGTGAGGACAAAGTGTGACCCACAGCCTGGGGTCGCCCTGAAGGAGCTCCTGACTGAAATATCTGGAGGTAGTGAGAGCCTAGCCCCTGGCTCAGTCTTTGTGGGAGGTGACTTCCCACCTCTGCAGTCGTTTGTGGCCCTCTGAAGCCTCCTTCCCACTGTGAGGAGGTGTCTGGCTCCAGGGGCCTGTGGGAGCAGTGGTTACAGGAGCTGGACAGGCCACCAGGCTTGTCAGGTGGCCAGAGCCATGGCTGGCCTTGGTCCATGGACTCACCTGTGCATAATCTTGGGCCATGGAGGGCTCCTTACTTCCTTGTGAGCTCAGCAATGCCATTAAAGAAGATAATTTTAAAATTGCATATTCAACATTTTACTTGTTTTCAGGAAGAAAGCAGTTCAGGGGACTTTGTCATGAAGGGCAAAAGCCTTTTGAAACACATAGTAGATTGGTGCACGTTTGTCCACCACTGATCATTACAGTGTTGTTTGTTACAACAGAAAGTGTCAAAGCGGCACTAACAAAGTGGAGCAGTTCAGTTGGATGTGGTGTGTTCATATTGAATGTGGAGGGGCTGTGGATTTTCTGTGGAGGGACCCTGCATCTCCCCTTGTTTCCAGCAACCACTTGCGTGTTTGCCTTTGCAGGAGTCCCTGGGTTCCCAGGGACCACAGCCAACACAGTCCCCCTGGAAGAGCTGCCTTCCTGACTTGCCGTGGGTACAAAGCACTGCCTTCATTTTCATTGCTTTGTGCATCTGAAACCTGGTGGACGAGTGACCCAGCCACGACTCCCAAGCTGGACCCAGGTTGGCTTTGACACGGCTGTTGGAGACTCCACCCCAGGGGCTCTCCTTTCCCAGATTCTTCATTAAATTACTCTAAGCTGACTTCCCTTTCTTTCTCTTGCAGCATAAAAATGAATTGGAAAAGCAAATATCACCTCTAGGATTCACTGATGCTACTTTAATTAAATGCACATTACCTTGGGGATTTTTTAAACGTTCCATCTCAAAACGGTAGAGACACGAGCAGCATGGAAACCACATCTCCTTCCACTCCTCTCACCTCCTTTTGGACGTGGCAGATTGAATTTTGGCTGAGTCTGTGTCAAAATTCAGACACTCGGCCACGGTTAATCTCTCACTGCTACTGCAAAGGCAGTAATAACAACCAGCTGAGTGAAGAATGAAGCCCAGACTTGGAAAACAAGCAGAGCCACCCCTTGGTGAGGTCTTGCTACTCGGCAATACTTGTTACGGGAGCCCTGGTGGGAGGGGTGGGGTCTGGGGTCCGGGGTCCTGGCACAGCTGTGTCAGAGACCGCTCTGCTCCCTGACTCAGACGTGCCAGATGACCCTTCCACTAGTTTGCGAAGGTATGTCTGAGATGGAGACAATAAAGTATTCAGAAGTGAAGTCTGGAGTATAGTTTGCCCTGTTATTGTCTCAAAGGACCAAAGTAGCAGAAGAACAAAGTCAGTCCAAGTTTAATACTTTAAAGCCAATGTATTTCTTAATAAGAATGTGAGTGGAAAACAAAACAACTTAGCCAATATTCTCCCAACTGCCATAATCCCTCAGCTCAGGGAGAAATTCCACCCCAAAAATAACAACAAAGAAAATCCAAATGAATACGGACCAAAGCCAGCCTCCCCCACCAGGTAAGTATTTCCATGGGTGATGGGCCTTGGATGAAGTCCAGTCCCGTTGGCGGACGCACGGAGCACTGGCCCCGGCAGCCACGTGGACCTGGGCGGGGGTGTGTCAACGTCTCCCTGAGCACCTCCTGCCTCTGCTCCCCACACAAGGCGCCCGGACGTGGGACAGAAGCCAGCTCCTGGCTGCAGATTGACACCTAGTTTCCTCATGCAGGTGGATCTATCTCTAAACATGTGTGCACAATAAATACTGCATATTCCTTCAACAAGCAAGTGAGAGGGAGAGGGAGAGAGAGGATGGCAGGACTGGTTCAAGAGAACATTTCACGATGTACATGAAAATTTTTAGTGGGTTGAGTTCCATATGTAAACATTTTTCAGTCTGTGTCAGATCTTTAGAACAGCTCCCTGGGTAATGTTTTTGACCCGTGATATATAGGGCAGTGTCTCCCCCCAGCCCGAGAATAAGACATGAATGAGACCCTGAGAGCTAGAATAATAATTATCTTCCCCTCAGTGAGGTAATGTATGTAATTTCCATTTTTTAATGCGATAACAGTTGACTCTTATTTGGAGTTCTAAATAAATATATTTTGTTAATTATATACTTTTAAATTAGCATGAAAGTTTTCTCAGGACAGAGTTTTCCGTCTTTTTCCAATTTTGAGGAGGGTGAATTGAGGAGGAAGAGGGTCCCACTGGGTTTCCTCATCCTGCTCTGGCCATGGAGCCACCCTGAGTCTCACTGACTGTTTCCTTAGCCTCGGTGAAAACAGTCACGTGAATTCATAAATTTTTGAGTAGCCAGAGGTATCAGGTTTAGCCAGTCAGATGTTGTCCCTTAAAATATTTTGAGAAGCGTCTGTGCCTCTTGATGCATAAGACACAGGGGTGCTTTCCATGCATGGTTTCATCCTTTCCTTGCAAACAGCTTCTAGATGAAATTCCCTTTAATCTCTGCTTTTACTATATCCTTGTTCTAAACCTTTGGATGACTAGCTGTTTATCATAGGATAAAACCAAACCTTCTTGATTTTCAGAGTCTGTAGCAGGCTCATTTCTACCCACTGCCATGTGACTCATGGGGCCTCCCTCTAAGGGGCTTCATGGTTGGGCCACATCCTGTGACCGTCTGGGGTCCTTGCGTGTGGAAGAGTGTCAGCCCCAGGGGAGGTACGACAAGGCACGGGCTCGTAGGAGCAGAAGGACGTGCTTCTGTCCCGAGGCTGGTCCTCCAGCCGGGCTTGTGGGTCCCCTGCCACTCGCCTCACAGCTACATGACCATGTGAGCAAAAAGAAGTTGTCCTCAGAGCCCAGTCATTTGTGAGCTCAGCAAAGCCAACCGTCCAGCTCGGTGGCCCTGATTCCTTTCCATGGGAACAGGCCGGAAGATCATTCCAGGCTCTTTTTTCAGAATTATTTAGGTCAGAACATGATTCCGGAACTGATTTTAGTGGAAGCTGATATAAAAAAAATGCTCTATGTAGTAATGAAATCTAACACCCACATCAATAATAAAATACGTGCATTTGTGTATCTTTTCATAAACGCGTCATTTCCTGAACGCTGTCTACCTCCTTCTTTCTCCCCCAAAGCTGGAATGAGTCAGGTTTGCTTCACTGTTGAATCACCAAGAAGAAGTGGGAGGAGGTGCTTGGGGGCACGAGGCTCACATTCAATGCGCATCGGCTAGCGAAGCCGTACGATGAGCAGGCCTCACTCTCTGGAGTTTGCCAGGCGTCTCCTGTCCCCTCCCCACACTGTCCTCTTTGGAAGGGGGTTACTGTGCACAGCCCACACTTGGGAGCATCTTCACGAGTTACTTGGAATTCTTGTGCATGGGTTGGTCTACTCTCCCCCCTTTGTTTATTCCATCGTGTGTTTATATCAGTGTGGACTGGTGGGTATTTATTTTATACTCTGGATTATGACCGAACACGACTTTATTTTGTTGTTCAAACTGTCCCAGCTTTGACCACTGGGGGCTCCTTCAGTTGGCTCCCGGGTCCCTTTGACCTGCTCCCTCTTTACCTTCTGACATTATAAGAAGCTCCAGACTCATCCTGTACAATTCCTGCTGCAGTCAGTCTTAGAATCAGTCATTTCTCCAAGGAGCCCTGGTGGCTTTTTGTGGAGAATGGAGTTTAGACACCAAGGTCTGGGCACTGGGTGGGTGTTGAGGCTGGTGAGGTGCCACTGCCTCTAAGTCGTCTTGGCTGACAGAGAGGAGACGGGTGAGTGTGTAGTGATGGTACAGGCACGCTAGCTCCTATGTCGGATCCATCACACATGAACCATATTTGCACTTCTTCTCTGCATATCCATCAGTCTCTGGAGTAAGTGAGGCATGAGTTCATCCTGATGGTTGTGGCTCTGACGGCGCCACCTGGGTTATTCTGGTGGCCTTTCTGTTATTTTACTATTGAATCTTGCATCTCTGCTTTTCTTAGCAGGAAGCATATCCACGTACTTTTTTCTTCCCTAATAACTTGAGGAACATATATTTGTCTAAAAGTGCTACTTTGAAGAATGTTTTAGTTTTCTTTAAGGTATTTATATTGTGGTTTGCTGTATAATAATTTATATACTTGTTTAAATCTACCCAAATAGATATTAAACTCTTGGAGGGTAGGGATCATGTGTTTTTCATTTTTTAATCCTCCTGGCCACCGGCACAGACACTCAATTATGTCTTGATCGAGATTCTGTCTTTGTTACCCTGTACTTGTTTCAGGAATCACAGCACATGCTATGGGTGCTTCAGTGGAATGGTTACCTCTTCTGCATTCGGGGAAGATGCCGGCACCTTATGGCTGTCACAGTATTCGTTGTTCCTTAGTCGGAAAGATGAGCCCTGGTCACTTTTGGGGGTACTCTCTCTGCATGGGGACCTATGTGTATTGCTAGTACTCACTGTTATTCCTTAGTGGTTATCTACTTTAAGGGTAGAACTGGAATACTTAGGAAAAAGAAGTACATTTGTTTTTGGTAAAGATATTCAAACATTTGATGAGAATGCGATTTTTTTGTGTGTGGCAGTAACTTTTTTATTATCTTTGGAGAAGTTAATATGGGGAAAATTATATAAATACATGGAATAGGAGAAAGAACTAGTTGCCATTAGGGTGAGCTCATGTGGACTGTGGTTGGGCTGGATGACAAGTACTGGGAAAAACAAGAGGATTGACTTTGCCTTATAATCTATAGCTTCTGTCGATACAAGAATCCTGTTTAATAACAGGAAAATTTACTATGTGTCCACATAGCAAAGCACAACCTACATACACTCTCTGATTCTGTGATTATGATTTTATGTGGCTGTCCCTGATTTCCCTAAATGCCCAGAGGAAGTTTTTACTTCTTAGTTGAAGGGCAAATGCAGGGAAAAAGACATGGTTTTCCTTGTGTCACAGTTAAAGCTTTGGCTCTTTGTTTTATAACTTAAAGGATTATAATTACGGTCTCTTATGGGATGATCCAACCTTGTCCCATGCTCATGGGTTTTAATGCTTCCTACTAGGGAACCAAAATTGCTACATTTCTAAGTTCCATCACACTTTATTTCTTAAACATTCTTATACTGCTGCGGTTTATTGAACTGTTTCTTATGTAAAATTAAGTTATTTTAAATAATGCCCACACTGAGAATACCAATGATAATGACAATAATAATGTTAATGACAACACAATAGAGGTATCTTTACTTCCATGGTGAGTTTGTGTGTGTGTGTAATTGTGGTGTGGAAGTATGGTGCCCGTATATTTATCATCCGGGTTGGGGACACTTCTGAAAGTGGCTGAAGCTGCTGTTAATAATCCCACTGCCCCACAAGAGTGAACGGGGACAGGCCTGGAAAGGGAGATACGGTGGTCACCCTGTGAGTAAGCCCAAATAGAAATACAATTTACCTTTGGTCTCCTTCCTTAAACACTATTCAGATTCCCTCACCAGCTAGTTAGTTCCTCTGCCTGAAAATCACAGCCAGCCCGGCTCTCAGGCGCCCGGGAACAGTGGACACAGAGACACAGGAGTGGAGAAAAAAACAGGTGCTGAGCTGGGTCCTAAGAAAGGCCTGAGGTACTTTGTGGACTCAGGGGGTCTGGTCTGGTGGAGACCCCCCAGGGCCCAGCATTCCTGTGTCACTGGGTGCTAAGATAAGGAGCCTGCTCACTCTGGGGGGTCCCCTGGGTGGGGAGTATAGCTGAGAAGAGGAAGCAACACAGAATGAGGGCAGAAACAAGGTCCTGAAGGGATTTGTGTGCCAGGGGAGGGAGTCTGGATGGGGAACAGATGAAGGGCTTTAAGAGGCTGTGAAAGACAGCAACACCAGATCTGCACCTTAGAAGGATGACCCTGACTGTAGAGGGAGGGGGAGCCTCCAGGCTGGCAGGGGTCCTAGTCATGCAGGCCCTGGTTTGGGGAACCTAAAATTTATGTAGTTTAAAGGGCCCTCTCAAAAAGAAATAAAGAATTAATACGATGTGTACAAAATTAGGTATAAAAGTGAGTATGTAAGTGTCAATACATCAGGATGCAGGTCTATTCTTGGAGGCCACTCCTGCTCTAGGACATTTGGCAATGGCTTACCACACACGGAAATACCCCGAGACGACACCATCCATCCCACTAAGCCAGAACCAGATGCTCCCCGTCCAGACCCTTCTAACTGATGCCCAAGAATGCCCAGGTCACTCCCATGCCACCTAACACAGAGCAGAGAAGACAGAGTGGTCTTAAGGATTTGCTATGAAAATACCTTTGTAGGTGAAATGTGCGCACGCACAAGCACACCCACCAAGTGAGAAATCTTAAAACTTAAACTGTTTGAGCTTCATGGCAAGTCCACCTCTGCATCTGGGCAAGAGGATCAGAATCAGGCAGTGGCAATAAAGAAAATTAACGGGATATTTAGAAGGAAAGCACCTTTGGGATGTAGTTACCTACTGGGTATGGCCAGTAAGGCACATAGGATCAACCTGAGTTTCTGACTTAGGCACAGATCAAGCACTCGGAGAGTGTTTATTCTGTGGGCTGTAAGTCTTAGAAATCAGAGTGCATCTACAAAAATCAGTAGAAAAGAAATAATTAATAACACACCTTCCCCCTGTTTCAGGGTAATTTACTGCTATGGGAGGATGAGGGATGTGTGAGCTCTTGAACACCAGGGTGCGCCTGGCTTGTGACATTTTCACCCTGTGGCTGTGGCCCTGATTTTCACTTTTGCCCCATGAGTCACTGTGCTGCACAGCTTGGGTTGAAGACATTGGCTGCTAAGTGGAGGTTGTCTTGTAGTTGGCAGATGAATTACTGTGTAGAATTTTTTCTGTTCCGTGCAGGACTTGGTGTCTGCTGGGAGTGGCTGACATCAGCTAATGACTTTTTCCTTGGCTCACCCGTGGAAAGTGACTGCAGCAGAGGTGAAGTGAATTAGATTTGGACTCATCTAGACCTTGGGAAACTCTGTGGGACGTGGATCCCACTTCTGACAGAGCTGGTCTGAAACAGAATTCCTCTCCGAAGGGGATACAGAGCTAGACCCCTCATGGCACTGCTCCCCGACCAGTTTAGATCCTGCAAACGTCAGGCACTGAGTTCCTGCAAGTCACCGAGCTGTGCTGAAGCTGAGACGTTTTTCTCCCTCCTCCAATTTCCTGGGAGGAAACGAGAGACAGGACAGCAGAACTGATAACGATCTTGCAACACCTGCATCAAGTTCAGTCTACGTAACCCACCCTCATCTCTGGAATATGAGCAGAAAGGGGGAAAGGGGTGCTGTGCTCTTTTTCCATGGCTACATACTCCCAGTTCAAGGCAAAGGGGGAGCCTGGGCGAGGGGCTGACACGGGGAAGGGAAGACTCTGGGACTGTGGGTTCTGGTCAAATATCTGGGTCCTGCTCTCTGCTTCACAGTGGCTGGACCTCACATTAGCAAGACATGGTGGACAGTGATGGGCCTGGTTCCTCCAGGCCACAGCTCAGCTTCTTCAGGGTGTCATGAGAAACTCTAGGAGCAAAAGGGGCAAAACAAGAGAAAAACAAGTATGGACACGAGATCCCTGGGTCCAGAAGCAAACTCAAGTTTCTCCCAAAACCGACTGCTCAGAGACTGATTTTGATAGAATTGGAAGATGATCTGGTAGAAGAAAGGCAAGCAGACACCCCGGGACATTCCTGCAAATTGTCGTGTCCTCACCATGAGCTGGTGGTAGTGCAGAAAATGGGTGGATTGAGGTGGGTCCAAAGGGCAGGGGCTGGTTGAGACACCGTAGAAATACTCTTTGATTCCTCCTTGATGAATTTCTAGATGGTCCCCTCCTAATTCAATGTTTTATATTTGATAGCATTCTACTTACATTGCTCGATATTGAACTATTCCATGATTGGCATATCCCATTTTGGAGAAGATTCCAAATAAATTGTGAGATTGATTCCACATGATGTGTATCTTCTCAACCAACATCATGTGCTCCAGTGGAAGAAATATTCAAGTAATATTGGGAGCACATGCTTGCTTTTCTTTTATCATGATTTATGCAACAGATGTTTTTAAAAAAATATTTGGAGATTTAGAGAACATTCAGTAGAATTCTATTATTCTACTGGTAAATTTAAAGTAACCCTATTGTGTCATTGAAGAATTTGGGGTGCATACAATCCATGTGTTTTTCCATGAGGAAAAAATCCTTTTATCATACTCAAAGGAACTGGATATTGCAGGAATTCCTTGATTAAAGCCAATTATTTTGTTTACAACTCTTTTAGTATCATAAAATAAATTTATATTTAAAAGATTGTGCTACAAACCATGAGTTGAGTTCAGACACAAAATTATTCCCCAGGGTCATCATGGGATACTTGTTATCCTCACTCTCACCAGATCCGTCCAGGGACCGTTGGGATGAACTTGGAGTCAGGAGTCCACATTCTGTCATGGCTGAGCTTGGATATGTGTTCGTCGCAGTGAACAGAGAAATGCAGCCCCAGGACCATCAGGCCTCAGATACAAGGAGTGCTGGTCTACCCAAGTCAGAAAGGCAGAAGGGTGTGTTCTCATCTCACTCTATATCCAGATGATTTAGAAAAGAACATAAATACCTTTCATTGTTCTGTTTTCACTCACCTTTTATCATCTTATTTCTGTAGGTTCTACCGAGGCCACTGCTGAAAGGGCCCGGCGCCTGCCGAGGGTCGTCTGCGTGGCTCTATCTTGGGCCCCCTGGAAATTGCTGTCAAAGCTCTCTGCTGACTTCACTCCTGAGAGCTCTGCCCTGTCATCAGCGGTGCTGGAAAAAAGGAAGAAGGAAAATACCAGGGGAGGTGACGACTGCCACCTACTGTCCCTGCTCCATTCACATGACTTCATTTCATATCGTGAGACTGTCTGTGGGATCGAGGTACTGGCCACCGCGTTCTATGTCTCTTGAAAGAAATTGTGCTTTGGTTTGGCCTCAAGCACCTTGATTTTGCAATCCAACGAGGCAGTCAAAGCTACATCTCTCATTTATATAGGAATAAAACCAGATATAAAGACAGGAATTCCAGATATTCATGGATAGCCTTAGACAGACACCAATAAATACAGTATTTATGTGCATTTAGAAAAACAAAGTACAGTAACCATGTGCATTTGAGAGTCTAATCACATCTGTTGTTAATATTTTAGCTTTATGCCTGGATGGCTCTGTGTGTGTGTGTCGGGAGACCACCCACATTGGCCTTCTTCTGCTCCTGTTCCAAGTAGATTTGGGATTAATTATAATAAAAGCGATAATTTGTGAATAATTTAATTTTAAACTGAATTTTATATACACACATATGTATTTGGTATGTATTTATAACATATTATATGGATATATAGACATATAATTATTTTTCTATGCACATAGCATGGTGGTTGACAGCACAGAATCTAGAGCCTAACTGCCTGGGTTCTGGGTTCAGATCCCAGCCCCATTCTTACTTCTTTGTGAACTTGGGCAACTCAGTTCCCTTCCTTCCTCGATTACCTCATCTGTAAATAATGATAATGATAGGACCTGCCCCTCATGTTGGTAGGAGATTTAAATGACTTACTGTTTGTGACGCATTTAGAAATGTTTCCTAACTCACTCCCGCTGGCTCTTGTAATTAGCTTTGTGGCCCTGGGGGCTGGTGTGATTTTCCCCTTTTACAGAAAACAAAGACCCTGGACTCTGGGAAGTTCAGGGACTGGCTGAAAACCACACAGTTTTATTCTTTCAACCCTGAGCTCTTTCTGGTTTATTTAAACCGAGGCATTTTGTGAAGGAAGGAGGATGACCTCAGATGTTTTTCTCCATTTACGTGGAGAGATTTCTAAACCATCATCAGCATCGTGGTGGAAAGACCTGCATGTATTGCTTTCCTGTTTGCATTGTTTTTCTAGAAGCTTTAAAGCTAAGCCCATGCATATTTTCCTCATTCTCATCATTTTGTCTATTAAGTATTGAACATAGGCACCTTCTTGGGGATAATGGGAGGTGGAGTGTTTTTATTGGGGATAATGGAAGGTGGAGCGTTTTTATTGGGGATAATGGGAGGTGGAGCGTTTTTATTGGGGATAATGGGAGGTGGAGCATTTTTATTGGGGATAATGGGAGGTGGAGCGTTTTTATTGGGGGTAATGGGAGGTGGAGCGTTTTTCTTAAATTTCATCCTTGTCCTGCTTGTAGCTGGATACTGATCCTTCAAACACATGATGGTTTCACATCATTCATGTCACCTGCCCCCAGGTGCCCCTTCACGGGGCCTCCAGAGCAGCTCCCTGCCCCGACCTGGTCTCTCAGTGGCCTATTCCTGCACATAATTTAAAAGGATTAGGAGCAAAAAACGAATGTTTCAAATGTTTTTAAATCCTAAGTTTTTTGCATTGGATTTGGAGCAATTCACAAAATACTGGAAGATGACACAATTATGAGTCAATAATTATCCCCCAATGATCATAGTGACTCATTGGCCATCCAAACACATCAAAGGTATTTTGTCTTCTTAGAAGAGCTTTGGGTAAAGAGATTATTGCAATGTTTTCTATAAATTACCATCCCACCAAATACCTACTTTCCTTGCTGGAAATATTACCCAGCACACCCATGAGAGGTGAGTATTCTGAGTGGTGTATATATTCTTTCCTTGAAAAACGATGGCCCTTACAGTACCGTGTTTGGATGTATGTGTGTTTGCGTGTCTGTGTAGCTCAGTTTGCATATTTATGTAGTTTAAAAGTGCGAGTGTCTGGATGTACTTACATTCACTCTCACTGCTGTGTCTAAGGCGTGAGGGCCGATGTGGTTCAACTCATGACGGTCGGGATATAGCCGGCGAGGTGCTGCTGGTCAGTGGCGGGGCCTGAACTTGGACCAAAGCGTCCTCGCTCTTGGGCTGGGAGACTCTCCATCTTGCTGCGCTGCCTCTGCCCTTGGAATTTTTTATAACTCTTTGTGACCTGTCTGACTCAAGGCCTCTAAGATATTTTTTTATTGAGATGAAATTCAGAAGATAACCGTTAACCGTTTTAGAGTGAATAGAATGGTGGCTTTTAGTACATTCGCAATGTTGTGTGGCCACCAGCATTATCTGGCCCCCAACACTCCCATCCCCCAACAGGAAACCCCATGCCCTTTCAGCAGTCACCCCCCTTCCCAGCCCCTGACACCCACCGATCTGCTTTCTGTCTCCATGGATTTGCTGATTCTGGACATTTCATATAAAGGGAATAATGCTCCATGTGGCCTCTTGTCTCTGGCGTCTCTCACTGAGCATCATGGTTTCAAAGCTCATCCACATTGTAGCCTGTGTCAGTGCATCAATCCTTCTTGTGGCACAATCACATCGCAGAAGGTGGATGGGCTGTATTTGTTTAGCCACTCACCAGCTGGTAGAAAATAACCTAAATTGTGGTTTCAACCTCTTGGCTGAGAAAATGCTGCAGAGAGCAGGCATGTACACATATGTTTGATGTTTAACACTTCTGAAGACTTTCCAAAAGGAAATTTTATCTTTGGATTCAAGACAACATTATTAGACATTCAATGTGAGAAGCAAAGGATAATTATTTGTATCATGATATTTTGGGCTTTGATGCTCATTATTAAGCATAAATGGTTATTTATAATTCCTCCAAGACTTATAAACTGCACCTACTTTCCTACAGTCGGTGATTATTGTGGGGAATGATATTTGCGGATGAGCATTTTACAATTATGGAACAAGTAAGCACTTCACTATGAATACTTCATCTAATGCCAGAAAAGTTACCCTGGGTCCTCAGTGTCTAACTCACGGAGTTAGGATTCAAAGTAGTTAGAAACCGGCAAATTTTAAAATGCTCAACTTTTATGGACATAACCTGAGGTTGAAAGACTAGAGGATCAGATTTAGCAAATATTTAAACAACCTCATTTAGGCTACCAAAGAAGATTTCTGAAAATAACAGGATGGATAAACATACTGAAAAGGCAGAGGAATGACCTTTTTGCTATTTAGAGAAAACATCAGGGATATTTTCCTTATGTCCTATTCCTAAGCAGAGACAACACACGTTTGCAAATACTGCCTTATAATGTATAATAGGGACTTTTACACTTTTCTTTACTTGTCTCATGTTTATGCTTTACCTCTTTAAGTAGAAACGTGAAATTATTAAATTATTTTCTTTTAACTTATGGGTTCAGAAGTATGGGTTATTCATTCAATATGGATGAATTAGGAGGGAGTGGCAGTAATCACAATTTATTAGTTTAATTTATTATCTACTTAACAGACATGAATTTTACTTAATCCTCTATTACTGGCCAGTTTCTCTGGGAGAAAAAAGATAGTGGATCATCTCATGACTTGTTTGGATGTTGGGGGGTATTTCTTTAGCATTTATTTTCTACTCTTCCTTAGAGACATGTATGGAAAAACTTTTAAAACTATCACAATGTTACGTCCAGTGAAATAGTTATCTTGTGAGGAAATTTACACCATCCTGTAGGATCAGGAAAAGGAGAAAAATGTCTTTAATGACATAGAAAGTCTTTCTATTGATTTACAGTTTAGAGAGACTAGGTTTAGAGGATTGAGCCACTGCCCTAAAAATAGGAAACTATTAGCTGAGAAGGCAACTTCAAGGAAGGAAGTATTCAAGATACGCACAGTGCGTGTGTATTAGTCACATGGCTTCTACCAAGACGGTGGGTCACGTACAATCTTCCAACAAACCACATTTCCTATAGGTTTGTTCCTACTTCTCAGGGAAGAAACACAACTGGGGACAGTCCCGTAACTTCTGACAGTACTTAATGCAGGAGGTAACATATCTCATAATGGCATATTAAGGATCTGGGGGGCCCGGGGCTCCTGGTTCTGCGACCATGAACTTGAGAAGCTGGGGAAAGGGGTTCCAGCTGATCTGTGGCTTGGGGTAGAGCAGACATTTCTGGTGGTGGCCGATATTTTCCATCTTTGAAACCATGCTCACACCACAGAGAAGCTGAGAAGGCAAATGCAAAGCTCTCTGTAGAAAGCAGGGATGGGGGGAGGAAAATGCCAGGATGCTCACTTATAAGTAATCTGGTTCCCATCACAGCTGCTGAAATAGGTCTTTGAATTCAATCTGAGTGGAAACCCTGCTGGCTGCCTGAGACTGGATCCTGAGACGGCACCCATCCAGATGCTTTGCTGCTCTTCCTGGATGAAAGTGTCCAATGCATCCACCTGCCAGTAGGTGGCTGTTGGTTTCCTCAAAGGACGCTGCCAAGTGGGGGCTTAGCACTAGATTCTGCATCGATGGACTAGACATTGAACCCTGGCAGTCCAGATATCAGCTGCAATCAGTAGGCCCTGCACCTTGACCCCAGCACAACGCCCTGAGGGGCTTCCATGCATCCACTCTGCCAGCTCTGTTGTGGCTGCAGCCCACCTAACAGGTCAGGTGTCCTTACCCCCAGGTCAGGTGCCCACTCCTACAGGTGTGACCTCCAGCCCCTGACTCTCATCACCTTTCTTTCTCCAGGCCCCTGTCCAAACAGTCAAGCTACTCATCCTTGCCCAGTGTCTGTGTAAGTTCTCTCTTTTAGTCAGACCTGTTTTCACTTGCTGTGTTGCCCATGGTGACCAGGTGTGTGGCCTGAAGTTCTGCCCCTCAGCTTCCTTCCAGGGATCCCCAGGGGGCTGCCATGCAGTAGTAATTCTCTCTGTTCAGCTTCACTATCGTGTTGAGATGTCCCCACTGTGACCAGTTGGGCCCATTTCCTTCTCAGCCAGAGGACTACTCAGTACCCAAGAGTGGCCTTTGGTGTGAATCGAGGCAGGGGCGCTGGAGTGGTGGTGGGTGGTGTGGCCTCCTGCCCGCGCACCTGACACTGGGGGCAGCTTGCGCTCTGGCCTCTGGGAACCATCTCCAGCCCACCACCTGGAGGACCTGTGGATGCAGGTTACTGATGCTGCGAGGTGAGGCCCTTCATCTCCAGGGAGAGAGGGAATGGCCAGGGCCTGTTTTTCTGAATGTGGGTCATGCTCTACTTAACTGGGATAGACTCGTCCTAGAATTTTCGGGGCCACTTTGTGATTTTCACGTTGGGGATTGTTGTAAACTCTGCGTGTGCTTTTCCCCACCATGGGTATCTCTAAGACAGAGAAGTCTTTGTGAGGCAGGACCCAACTGGTGGATGGTGGCGTCCCATCTTCTGCTGGACAAGCCATGGTGTCATCAGCTATGACTGTCTGTGTGTCCCCAGTGATACAGCCAAGGACAGAGCCCCCAGAGCCCCTACCTCAGACCCCAACCCCACGTTCTTCTTTTACACAATGGTGGCAGCAACCTTGTTGTTAGCAGTGTGTTTTCTGGAAATTACTGTAAAAGTGATTTCATTGAGGAAGTATTTACATGTGGCATGAAACGTAAGGGGTCTCTCCTTTGACCTGATTAGACCTCTTGGCACCTCTTTTTAAAATTTTTTTAACATCTTTATTGGAGTATAATTGCTTTACAATGGTGTGTTAGTTTCTGCTTTACAACAAAGTGAATCAGTTATACATATACATATGTTCCCATATCTCTTCCCTCTTGCGTCTCCCTCACTCCCATCCTCCCTATCCCACCCCTCTAGGTGGTCACAAAGCACCGAGCTGATCTCCCTGTGCTATGCGGCTGCTTCCCACTAGCTAGCTATTTTACGTTTGGTAATGAATATATGTCCATGCCACTCTCTCACTTCGTCCCAGCTTACCCTTCCCCCTCCCCGTGTCCTCAAGTCCATTCCCTACGTCTGCGTCTTTATTCCTGTCCTGCCCCTAGGTTCTTCAGAACCATGTTTAGTTTTTTTAGATTCCATATATATGTGTTAGCATACGGTATTTGTTTTTCTCTTTCTGACCTACTTCACTCTGTATGACAGTCTCTAGGTCCATCCACATCAGCATAAATAACTCAGTTTTGTTTCTTTTTATGGCTGAGTAATATTCCATTGTATACATGTGCCACATCTTCTTTATCCATTCATCTGTCGATGGACACTTAGGTTGCTTCCATGTCCTGGCTATTGTAAATAGAGCTGCAATGAACATTTTGGTACATGACTCTTTTTGAATCATGGTTTTCTCAGGGTATATGCCCAGTAGTGGGATTGCTGGGTCGTATGGTAGTTCTATTTGTAGTTTTTTAAGGAACCTCCATACTGTTCTCCATAGTGGCTGTATCAATTTACATTCCCACCAACAGTGCAAGAGGGTTCCCTTTTCTCCACACCCTCTCCAGCATTTGTTGGTAGATTTTTGGTGATGGCCATTCTGACTGGTGTGAGGTGTTACAATTGTTACAATTGTTATATCTTCTTCTTGGATTGATCCCTTGATCATTATGTAGTGTCCTTCTTTGTCTCTTGTAATAGTCTTTATTTTAAAGTCGATTCTGTCGGATAAGTGAATTGCTACTCCAGCTTTCTTTTGATTTCCATTTGCATGGTATATCTTTTTCCATCCCCTCACTTTCAGTCTGTACATGTCCCTAGGTCTGAAGTGGGTCTCCTGTAGGCAGCATATATATGGGTCTTGTTTTTGTATCCATTCAGCCAGTCTATGTCCTTTGGTTGGAGCATTTAATCCATTTACATTTAAGGTAGTTATCAATATGTATGTTCCTATCAACATTTTGTTATTTGTTTTGGGTTTGCTATTGTAGGTCTTTTCCTTCTCTTGTGTTTCCTGCCTAGAGAAATTCCTTTAGCATTTGTTGTAAAGCTGGTTTGGTGGCGCTGAATTCTGTTAGCTTTTGCTTGCCTGTAAAGGTTTTAATTTCTCTGTCAAATCCGAATGAGATCCTTGCTGGGTAGAGTAATCTTGGTTGTAGGGTTTTCCCTTTCATCACTTTAACTATGTCCTGCCACACCCCTCTGGCTTGCAGAGTTTCCGCTGAAAGATCAGCTGTTAACCTTATGGAGATTCCCTTGTATATTATTTGTTGCTTTTCCCTTGCTTCTTTTAATAGTTTTTCTTTGTATTTAATTTTTGATAGTTTGATTAATATGTCTTGGCATGTTTCTCATTGAATTTATCCTGTATGGGTCTCTCTGCACTTCCTGGACTTGATTGACTATTTCCTTTCCCATATTAGGGAAGTTATCAACTATAATCTCTTCAAATATTTTTTCAGTCACTTTCTTTTTCTCTTCTTTTTCTGGGACCCCTATAATTTGAATGTTAGTGCATTTAATGTTGTCCCAGAGGTCTCTGAGACTGTCCTCAATTCTTTTCATTCTTTTTTCTTTATTATGCTCTGCAGTGGTTATTTCCACTATTTTATCTTCCAGGTCACTTATCCTTTCTTCTGCCTCAGTTATTCTGCTATTTATTCCTTCTAGAGAATTTTAAATTTCATTTATTGTGCTGTTCATCATTGTTTGTTTGCTCTTTAGTTCTTCTAGGTCCTTGTTGATTGTTTCTTGTATTTTCTCCATTCTATTTCCATGATTTTGGATCATCTTTATGATCATTACTCTGAATTCTTTTTCAGGTAGACTGCCTATTTCCTCTTCATTTGTTAGGTCTGGTGGGTTTTTGCCTTGCTCCTTCATCTGCTGTGTGTTTCTCTGTCTTCTCATTTTGCTTATCTTACTGTGTTTGGTGTCTCCTTTTTGCAGGCTGCAGGTTCATAGTTCCCATTGTTTTTGAAGTCTGCCCCCAGTGGGTAAGGTTAGTTCAGTGGGTTGTGTAGGCTTCCTGGTGGAGGGGACTGGTGCCTGTGTTCTGATGGATGAGGCTGGATTTTGTCTTTCTGGTGGGCAGGACCGCGTCCGGTGGTGTGTTAGGATGTCTGTGAACTTATTATGATTTTAGGCAGCCTCTCTGCTAATGGGTGGGGTTGTGTTCCTGTCTTGCTAGTTGTTTGGCATGGGGTGTCCAGGACTGGAGCTTGCTGGTTGTTGAGTGGAGCTGGGTCTAAGCGTTAAGATGCAGATCTCTGGGAGAGCTCTTGCCAATTGATATTATGAGGGCCCAGGAGGTCTCTGGTGGACCAGTGTCCTGAACTTGGCTGTCCCAGCTCCGAGGCTCAGGCCTGACACCTGGCCAGAGCACCAAGACCCTGTCAGCCACACTTCTTAGAAGAAAAGGGAGAAAAGAAAAAAATAATAATAAATAAAATAAAATAAAGTTACTAAAATAAAAAAGTAATTAAAAAAAAGAAACCAATAAACAAATCCACCAATGATAAGAAGTGGTAAAAACTATACTAAAAAGAAAACCAGACAGATGGAACCCTAGGACAAATGGTAAAAGCAAACCCCTAGAGACAAAATCACACAAAGAAGCATACACATACACACTGACAAAAAGAGAAAAAGGGAAGAAAAATGTGTGTGTGTATATATATATATATATATATATATATAAAGGGAGAGAGCAATGAAATGAATAAACAAATCTACCAATGATAATAAGCTCTAAATACTAAACTAAGATAAACATATAAATCAGAAACTAGTCAGTCACATACAGCAAACCCCAAGTCTACAGTTACTCCCAAAGTTCACCGCCTCAATTTTGGGACAATTTGTTGTCTATTCAGGTACTCCACAGATGCAGGTTACATCACGTTGCTTGTGGAGCTTTAATCCGCTGCTCCTGAGGCTGCTGGGAGAGATTTCCCTTTCTCTTCTTTGTTCGCACAGCTCCCGGGGCTCAGCTTTGGATTTGGCCCCGCCTCTGCGTGAAGGTCGCCGGAGGGCGTCTGTTCTTCGCCCAGACAGGATGGGGTTAAAGAAGCCGCTGATTCGGGGGCTCTGGCTCACTGAGGCGGGGGGGAGGGAGGGGCATGGAGTGCGGGGGGGGGGGGGGGGGGGGCGGGGGGGGGGGGGCGGGCCTGCGGTGGCAGAGGCCGGCGTGACGTTGCACCAGCGTGAGGCGCGCCGGCGTTTTTCCGGGGTAGCTGTCCCTGGATCCCGGGACCCTGGCAGTGGCGGGCTGCACAGGCTCCCCGGAAGAGGGGTGTGTGGAGAGTGACCTGTGCTCGCACACAGGCTTCTTGGTGGCGGCAGCAGCAGCCTTAGCGTCTCCCGCCCGTCTCTGGGGTCCGCGCTTTTAGCCGCGGCTCGCGCCTGTCTCTGGAGCTCCTTTAAGCAGCGCTCTTAATCCCCTCTCCTCGCGCACCAGGAAACAAAGAGGGAAGAAAAAGTCTCTTGCCTCTTTGGCAGCTCCAGACTTTTCCCCGGACTCCCTCCCGGCTAGCCGGCTAGCCGTGGTGCACTAACCCCCTGCAGGCTGTGTTCATGCCGCCTGTCCTCTCCCTGCGCTCCGACCGAAGCCCGAGCCTCAGCTCCCAGCCCCGCCCGCCCTGGCGGGGGAGCAGACAAGCCTCTCGGGCTGGTGAGTGCCGGTCGGCACCAATCCTCTGTGCGGGAATCTCTCCGCTTTGCCCTCCGCACCCCTGTGGCTGCGCTCTCCTCTGCGGCTTCGAAGCTCCCCCCTCCGCCACCCGCAGTCTCCGCCCGCGAAGGGGCTTCTAGTGTGTAAACTTTTCCTCCTTCACAGCTCCCTCCCGCTGGTGCCGGTCCCGTCCCTATTCTTTGTCTCTGTTTTTTCTTTTGCCCTACCCAGGTACGTGGGGAGTTTCTTGCCTTTTGCGAGGTATGAGGTCTTCTGCCAGCATTCAGTAGGTGTTCTGTAGGAGTTATTCCACGTGTAGATGCATTTCTGGTGTATCTGTGGGGAGGAACGTGATCTCCGCGTCTTACTCCTCAGCCATCTTGAAGATGCTCCCTCCTGGCACCTCTGACCTTTAGTCTTCAAACCTGAGACTGAAGAACCAGGACACACCCACTCGATCCAGTCCAGCGTCGTGCAAGGGTTTAGACTCCTTCCTCCAGGCTGGTCTCTAGACATCAGTGTTGACCTGGGATCCCATTCCTTTCATCAAAACAAGGGGAAATATTGTCTTCTCAGATATCTAGGGAAGGATAAATCACCAATAAAAGAAGATTGTATAAACCGGATCACATATGTCTTAAACACAGACAGTTTTCATCTACTGCCAACCTGAAAGCCTCCTTGCGATGAACAGGCAACGTTTTGCAGTGAGAGTTCAAACTGCCAAGCCGGCAAGACGCTCCCTTTGTACCACCTCAGCTCGGCTTTAGCCTGAGCCATCGTCAGGAGCAGCCAGAAATGTAATATCACCTAATTTAGCCCAGAACGGATTTATTTAATACTTTAATAATAATATACATTTTTAGCAAGTGTTTCCACCCAGGGGCTGAGTGACTCATCAGCAACCCTGCCAGAGCCTGTCTCAGATTCGCGGGTCAAACTTCTGGAATGTTCCTTCCTCCCTTCCTCCTTCCTCCTTCCTCCTTCCTCCCTCCTCCCTTCCTCCTTCCTCCTTCCTCCTTTCCTCCCTTCCTCCCTTCCTCCCTCCCTTCCTTCCTTCCTTTCTCCCTCCCTTCCTTCCTTCCTTCCTCCCTCCCTTCCTTCCTTCCTTTCTCCCTCCCTTCCTTCCTTCCTTCCTCCCTTCCTTCCTTCCTTCCTCTCTCACTTCCTTCCTTCCTCCCTTCCTCCTTCCTCCTTTCCTCCCTTCCTTCCTTTCTCCCTCCCTTCCTCCCTTCCTGCCTTCCTCCCTTCCTCCCTTCCTCCCTCCCTTCCTTCCTCCCTTCCTTCCTTCCTCTCTCACTTCCTTCCTTCCTCCCTTCCTGCCTTCCTTTTCTCCATCCTCTCCTCCTTCTCCTTCTCCTTCTTCTTTTTCTTCATCTTCTTTTTCTTCTCTCTCTCTTTCTTTCTTTATGTAAAAGAGATTGAAAATTGGCAACTAAATTTCGATTGCTTTTTAAGTTTGTTCTTTTTTTCCTTAGTCATAATTTTGTAAGTTACTAGAAAAATACTTAGACCCACTCATGCCTTGTTCTCCAGGGACATGTGTTAGAGGCCAGTCCTCTTCTGGGCATCGGGTCAGTGAGTTCCTGCCCCCAGGCGTTGACTTTCTTCTGGGAAGAATGTTTACCTTTATGGATGCCGTTTCTAGCAAACCTCTTACCCCCGAGAGGAAGGAACCTGGTTTTCAGGAAAGAGGGTTCTGATCCTGGCCATAATGTAAGGCAGCTGGGCCTGGGAACTTGAGATACACTTTCATTTTAGGTTCTTTGCTCCTTAGTGGAATTGACTGTCAGGAATCTGGTTTCCACATTGCTTTGTGTTAATAAAAATGGGAGAAGCAAAGAAGAGTTTATATCTTCACATATGCGCAGCTGGAGGGAAAAGCACTTTTTGGGTGGGTCGCAGCACATCTCACAGCGCGCTGAAATCAGAAGCTGCAGCCAGTGCGTGCAATCGCGTTCCCAGCTGTTGGCACCGTTGGGGGCTTGCCTGGGCCTCCCCAGCCCGGCTGTGCCTCCAAAAGCAGGATGCGGGCTCAGGAGGGAATTCCCACCGGTGATAAGTTGCCGCCTTGCTTTCCGTTCAGTTTACTCTTTCTTAATCTTCTGCCAGCTGGACAGATAAAAGGTAGCCTCCACCTCCTTCAGTCCAGAGCACATCAAGGGACCAAAAACAACTCCCCTCTCACCAGCTGAAGAGTTTCAGGACCTCATCCTTATCACAGCAAGACTGACTCAAAAAAATAGATATGGTTCAATTAAAAGACCCTAGAGCATGATGCTCCTTCCACACAAAGGCAGAGTATGTCTGGCTGTGGATACACAGTAAAGAGGAAGGAAACACATGCCGTCTGTAAAATAGGGTTATATCTACCTATTAATTTTAATTTTGGAGAGTTCTTCTCTAGTCAATATGAGCTCAGTGAATGAAAATAATTAAACTTAGGGTTTCCTCTGAGTCGAGCAGGACATTCTGCCTCTGATGCAGGTGACCTGACTGTGACTTTCTCAGGGCGACTTCACTTTCTAAGACCTGAAAGGGAAATAGGCTTTGGCCCCTCCCTCACCCGTGGTGGAAGCTCTTGAAAAGGCTGCGAACGGTTCTGAAGTTCAGAGGAAGGCTGCCCAGCTGTGTGGGATATTCATGGAGACTGTCTGGTTATTACAATTTTATTTCTCTCCTTATTGAAGTGGAAGCTTATGGAAGAATGCACCCCTGTCTAGACTTTCTGTGAATTTCCCACAGTAGCTCCTACCTAGCTGTGTGTAACCTCAGCTCATTATAATTTCTTTTCATTCCTAGGAGCCTTTCTCTAACAATCACTAACAGGTGATTTCTCTGCTAGACCAGAGGCCCCCAGTTCCTTGGTCCATTAGTGTCTCAATTTTTTCATGATGCTCCTGGGCCAAACGAAATACCCAACAGTTCCTTTTATTAAGTGGTTAGGCCCAAAGACCGTCATATATGCTGTGTCCCAGTGAGTGCAGCACAGCTCCTCAAACTTTGGAATCAGGCTGGACACTGCCACCCTCCTGTCCTCATGTCCACACTGATTTTCTGAGGGTTCTTGCTCTTAATCACACAACTGGGGCAAACCCAGCAGAGGTGACGTAATTGGAAGGAGTGCAGGGGTTCAGTGAAGCTGTGAACTACCTCAAGCTGGAGGTTCCACAAACACACAATTTAAATACCCGGTGGCACCCCTCCTGAGCTCCCTGGGGTGCCTGTTGAGTCTCAGTACACAGTTTGGGAACCATGGTGCTGGACGAATGTTTTCATTTAAAAGCTTCTTGTCTCTGTAATAAAACCAGGCCTGCAAGCCCAGCGCTGAGAGTTCTCGGCCATCTGGTTGACTCAGACCTATTTACCACTTCTCCTGGCCACTGCCCATAGGTCACTGTGTGACCCCCTGGGGTTCCATCCTGCACTGTCCTTGACTGGGAGGCCCTCGTCTTCTGAAAGCAGAGCCTGGCCCACGCTTGGGTTCAGCTAGTTGGTTGTCTAACTTGGGCAAATGTGGCAGGAGTGCAGGAGAGAGTCAGACAAGGAAGGAGAGGGCACGTAGGTGCATTTTCCCAGTTGGAGGCTGCCCCACAGGGGCCTTGGAGAAGAGACAGGAGGCCTCCTTGGGCCCTCGTCACCCATGAGTGAGGGCTACCCTGGGACCTCTGAGTTCCCTGTGCCTCTGGGTCTGAAGCGGGGCAGAGTTGAGACGCAGGTGCACCCTTGGGTGGGATGCCATCAGGGCAGTGGGAGGTGGCAATGGGCACGGAGCACACCTGCAGTTACTGTTAGGGTTAAGGTTATGTCCATCACCATGCGTTTAACAGAAACCTGGCATCCAGCAAAGAAAGGGTACTGTGCGTAAAATAGACAACTGAGGGGAACATACCGTATGGCACAGGGAGCTCTACTCAATGCACCGTGGTGACCTCAATGGGAGGGAAACCCAAAAGGGAGGGGATTTCTGTATGTGTATGGCTGATTCTCCTTGCTGTGCAGTAGAAGCTAACACAACATTGTAAAGCAACTACACTCCAATAAAAATTAATAAAAAGTAAAGAAATAAAATAACTAGGAAAACAGCAAGAACAACAACAAAAAACAAACAAAAAAGAAAGGGTGCTGGTGAACCCACCCGATTCCCCAGGACTGGCTCCGCAGTTGGAATTCTAACCGGCTCCCTTGGGCAGGAACCTTCCAGGGTCTGAGTGTGTGTACCACATGACAGTCATGTGACTTCCTGCACTAATGATGACATACTTGATTTATAGCAATTGATTGGAGAAGTGTCCACTGATCTCTGAGCTGGCGGCCTCGGCCCTGTCGGTTGGTTATCAGCGTGTCCTGGGTTGTTCTTCTGTGGTTCCACATAAAGAGCTGTGTCAGGCCCGTGACACCAGGGGAACATGGTAAGTCCTCCCATATCCCTCACAAACACACACCTGCACGTTTCTGAGCTCACAGTACTTACCTTTAGCCAGTCCATTTTTTAAAATAGCTTTAATACAGTTTCACCATTTCCCTAGGAATTTTGATGACAGACAGAGGTCATGTTTTTACAAAGAAAGTACTTTGCTGTATGATAACCCACATCCATGCATCCTCTTAGTCAGCAGTATTGGTACTTCGCTGACAACTAGCACTTTTCCTCAAGGAGGCACTTTATTTACATCCTGCTGTGTTAACACAGCAGGAAGTTTCCAGGGCAAAACTTGGGTGTGGAGGGGCCACGGAGTGTCCTTGTGTGGCTTGTGGTCCCTGGACTTTCAGTCAGTTCCCCCAGAGCTGGCCCGGCCCTGGGGAAGGGCCTGCGCCAACCAGACTCACAGAAGCAGGGCCTCCATTGTCAATCTCCTGGGAATTCTTGGCTGGTGGGAGTGCGTTACCACAAGTTGGAGGGAGGGCAGAGCCCCTGCTGGTCCCAGAAAGGCAGCATCGGTCCTGCATCGGCAGGATGCAGGAAGTCCTTTCTGGGTGGAGCAGATGCTCCCAGAGGGGTCTCCCCCCAGGGACGCCAGAGACGAGCCCAGACCTGGCTTTTGGGTGAGTCTTGGCTCTAGCGTTGGCATCCACCCTCCCAGAGTCCCCAGGAAGCCCCCTCGGGGTAGAGCCACTTCCTCCAGTCACAGGGTGGAGGTCGATCCCTCGCGAAAGTCATGGTCTTTCTCCCAGGATTGCCTCCCTTCTGTGGACCTGGGACCCGACCCTGGAAACTCCTATGTGGTATCAGGCTCTTCCTCTAAAGGGCCCCAGCCTGGGGTCTCCCTGGGAGGGATGAAGGGACTCAGGTGCTGAGCTGTCTGTCCTTGCTCCACACCTGTCCTCACGCTCAGATTGTGACTGTGACTGACTGCAACCCAGTGTTTGTTACCAGTCACCAGGAATTGGAGGGATGGTGGCCATTCAGGACAAAGAGGCAAGAAGGAGGGCTGGCTGTGGAACTCACGCCCAGCACACTGGTCAGTAGGACAACTTTCCTGCCACTGACTCTCTCTTATCGACCCCCCCCAAACATAAGGGCTCCCAGATAGAAGGCAGAGGACGCAAGCGGGTGGGTGAGAGCCGAGGCCCAGGGTGCCCACCCCAGTGAAGACCTTGGGGGTGGGGTGCGGTGAGCCTACATCGGAGGTGAGTGTGAGAACCAGCTCCTCAGCCTCTGCCCACGCGGATTCTCCCACAGGGTGGTCCCCAGAGCCTCCAACGGGACAGGGAGCATTGCCTGCTGACGACATTTAGATTAAACGGGGCATTCTGTGTCTGGCTTCCGCTCTCTCTGTTGTGCAGTGAGATTCACCCAGGTTATATTTAGCATGCTCACTTTTCACTTCTGTATAATATTCTACCAAATAAACAGACTAAAATTTATTTCTCCGAACCTAGGGTTGTCTCTGCTCAGGATTCTGAATGACGCTGCAACGAACGTGCCTGCGCAGGTCTTTGGCATGTACGTGCATGTAGCTCTGTGGGGTGCACTTAGGAGCAGACGTTCCAGCTTTACCAGCGCTGACCAGCTTGCAGTTCTTGAGACTTTCAGTGGCTCATGTATTTTCAATGCTTGGTACTACCAGTCTCTAATTTTAGCCTTACTGGTGGGTATGTAGCGATATCTCCTATAATTTAATTTACACAGATTTTCCAAACTTTATTCCTTAAATATATTTGCTCTCCTGTTTTCACTTTTATTTCCTCTGACTCTCATTAGGTGTATGTTAGATATTCTCCTCCTGTTTATCATGCCTTCTACTTATTTCTCATATTTCAACTCTACCTATAATTCTGTTTTCTTTCTGGGTGATATTTACAGAAGTAGCTTCTGGCCTACTGTATTTTTTGAACTATGTCTACAATGTCATTTAAAGTAACCCACAGAATTTTTCATTTAAAATATGTGTTTATATGTGTATGTGTGTATATATATGTATGTGTGTGTGCATTTTAGAGGTTCTATTTAATTCTTCCCCAAATCTACCTGTTAATTTTTCATTGTCTTCAGTTTCTTCCTTATATTTTTAATTTTACTGTATTTTCTTTAAGCAGTTTACACATACTTGTTTTATATTCTCCGTATAATAATTTCAATGTCTGCAGTCCTTGGGTGTCTAATTTTGCTATTTTTTTCCTGCAGACTGTTGCTTTTTTCCCTGTCTTTTGTAATTATAGACCTCAAGTTCTTAATCAGCTGATCTTAGTGGAAATTAAGGGTCTACATTGTGTATATGCCCCCCAGAGAAAATTACTGTCTTTTTTTTTTTTTTTTCTGCGGTAAGCGGGCTTCTCACTGTTGTGGCCTCTCCTGTTGCGGAGCACAGGCTCCAGATGTGCAGGCTCAGCGGCCATGTCTCACAGGCCCAGCCGCTCCATGGCATGTGGGATCTTCCCGGACCGGGGCACAAACCCGTGTCCCTTGCATTGGCAGGCGATTCTCAACCACTGAGCCACCAGGGAAGCCCGAAAATTATTGTCTTTAAGGGGCCACTTTAATTTCTTGGCTGGGGGTTTACAGCATCTGTGTTGCCCAATGTGGTAGCTACTAGCCAAATGTGGCCACTTAAATCAAAATTAATTAAAAGTTAATAAAATAAAATTAATTTCTAATTTGTACAAGCTACATGTCAAGTGCTCGATAATCACACATGGCAAATATATTTCCATCATTGCAGAAAGTTCTATTTGAAAGTTGGGTACTGGTTCATAGAGATTTATTTAAATGTGACCCCCAAATCAACAGGCAGTACTGTTGTGACACTTCTTAAGCAAATGATGTGTTTTCCCCATGGAAGGGGAACTATTCAGCCCTTCATGTAACTTATATATACGCCAGGGGATTTATTCCAAATGCTCACTTTCTTTGGCTGAAGACTTGTCTCCTTTCAACTGACTAGTTTGTGAAACCCAAGGCTTTAGGTTTCTGGTTGGGTGAAAATTGCACCCAGAGAAGCCAAAAATTCAGTTCTACCTCTTCTGTGTTAGTTCTTGACCTCTGGGGATCCCCTGTGCAATATCTTTGAGCTTAACTAAGCATTTAAAAATTTTTGGTTGTAATTCATCTAGTGTTTCAAAGTATTTTGCAGGACGGTATATATGTTTTTTCAGAAAAACAAATTCTGTACTGATCCCCAGCTCAGCATGTGTTCAGAATGAAGGTCTTCCCGCTCAGAAGCACTTCCTACCCTCAGGATGCAGCCCCCACGTCTTCTGCATCCCTGCATCGCTCCTCCTTAGTGCCCGGTCCCTGCCGCCATCAGTCCTTGCCTTTCACTTAGCCTGTGAGCTTCTGAAGAGCAGCAACTGTGCCTTTTTCGTCCCAGTTTCACCACCTGGCACTAGCCCAGCCCAGAATGGAACCAATTCAAGTCCTTAATTTTAGCACTTGAAATATTTTCTGTTGAAGAATATCTCACTTGGGAGATCTTTTGCATGAATGTAAAGAATCTACACTACGTTGAAAATACCAAGGGGATGGCCATCCTGCTACATCTGTCGTGTTTCCCAAGGTGATAAAGCTCTTTAAGAGTTTACAATCTAGGAAATCGCCCCCAGATTTGAAAGAGCATAAGTCAATAGGGCATTAAGTTTTCATATGAAGATTTGTGATTGGAAGACAAACGGTCAACCAATAGCCGTAAGACAGCTGAGGACGGCCATCCCTGCTGTTTCTCAAGCAGCGGTTAATTACCCAACCCTGAGCGAAGCTACTGTGTTTTGCTTTGTGAATCTGCTTAACAGCAATGTCTCAGCACAGAAAATCTTCTTAGCTCTACTTTTAATATTTTCCTTGTTTTTTATTTTTTATAAAGAATCTGTAAAACATTTGCCGATGTTTATGGCAACACAAAGCAAACATCTATGGCTGGTCACTCAGTGTGATTTCTTTGTTGAGGAGCCATTCACTGATCTTCAGGGTCTGTTACTAACGCTAGGGTTCCTTTCATGGGAGTGAGTTTGTACAGAATGTTCCTGTCGATGTTTTAAAAACCCTTGCCCAAACTGCTGGAGTCTGGTTACTCAGCTTGTGTTCAAATGTGATGCCTATAGGAAGATGAGACCCTTTGATGAACACGGCACATTGGTGAGAATTTCACCTGGAAGCATATCCTGGGATCATCACTTGAACATTTCACCCAGGACAGACACACATTTATTTTAAACTTTTTATTTTCTTTCTTGGAAATTGGCCAAGTGAGCAGAATTGTCTAACATTGAGTCATTCCTTTAAATGGTCAAAAATGGAATGCCTTTGGTTAAAGAAGGAAAATTTTCAAAATTTTATTTTAATAATTATAGCAGCAAATGGCCAACTTGGAGCTAGAAAGAATGTCCAGGGGTCTTTCACTGTAAACTGGCAACTTGAGACGTTGAATGTAGACCCTGGGCACCATGCACCCTGCAGCACAGTGGGAAGGGCCCGGGTTGGGTGAGACATGCCTGGGTTACATATTAACAGGTGGCTTCTTAGGTGTCTGGTGTTCAGGACATTACCGCTGAGGATCAGTTGTGTCATCTTTAAATTGGAGACAACCTTTCCTTTGATGATATCATTTTGAGGAGTAGATGAGATGAAGAGTATAAAATATCTGGCACATATATGTGCCAATGATATAATCACATCATTGAATAATTCAATAATCATTCAATAATAGTTTCTTCCACTTCCACATAGGTAGTTTTCTACAAATGGGAGCTAAATAACATGCTTTGGGTTATGGTTGCATATTGCATAGCTTTTTTGCATTAAAATAAAATGTCAATATGGAAAAAGAGTATAATATACCACTATTTCTTTAAAAAAGGATACAAATACATATATCTCTCCTTATAATAAGCTAGAGAACTTTAAAACTGTTGAACTATAGGAGAGGTGGTAATAGGGTATTGGATACATGATTTTTTTAATCTTAAAACAGGAGCCAGACTTCTTTGAATATAACTTCGCTTGTACATTTGACTCTGGAGTCATAAAAATTGTGTACATAAGCATGGAATGCAAATAAGTTTTAAAGCTCAGTTTCAAAAAATCCAAACACAAAGAAACAAATGAATTTTAACGTGTATACAGTTGGTGACATAACCACACAGAGAAAAACGTTAAAGTGACTCTAAAACACAGGATATTGTACATTTTTTGTAAAGTATATATTAAGGATAAAAACCATAAAAAGCTAATACTTTTTTGTTGTAATCATATTGTAGAATAGGCATGTTAACATTTTTATTCTAAGAATTTTGAGTGTGGTATTGTGGGATAAGGAAAATTAGTAATTATATATTATTTCATCCTGTCATTTACAGAATTATTTAGAACCAAGTTTCTTGGAACAGGATAAAGAAAGCACAGATGTAAGATATAAAAGGTTTAGTACAAACCCAGAATTACGAATGTAATTGGCTACATCAGAATGAACTCATTATGTATTTTATATTTCAAAAAAAGAGCCCCTAATCTTGTCCACTGAAATGGCCTAAAAATAATGGCTAGTGGTCATGAGCACCTCTAGTGTCCAAATTCAGGTCCTGATATATTATTTCCCACCAGAAGGAGTCAGGCTTCTTGAAGAAATGCTGTATTTAGACCTGGATAAGAAACATATAAGATAAGCCTGGACCATTGGACCTTGCACGTAGCAAAGAGGCTGTCCCAGACAGCTAGGATGGCATCAAAAGATCACAGAGGTCAGCCTGACCCATGCATTGGTGCCCAGTGAGGATGCTAATGAACTAAATCATTATTTTGAAAAATGATAAAAACATAAAGAACTTGGCATTTATCTTTCCTTTCCTGTAATAAGTCAACCCATCACAGACCAGGGAGATTTACTTTGTGGGAGTATGTTGGCTAATGCATGAAGAAGGATTGGGAAAATATGATTATTTTGTAAATACTAATGAATGAATTAATCTAGACATTAACCATCAGTGGTTGCTTACATCACAAAAAGTGGTAGCTAGACACTTTGTGCCTCCTTTGGATAAAAGTAATCCATCTTGTATAATGCAAACTTTCCCAAAGTAAAGAGAATCAAAATAGGACCTTATCAAGCCTCTATATTCAATTGTCAATTTATAGGAAGGAAAGAGGACAGGGAGTCTGTTAAGAGTACCAGAGTATACAATCACCAAAGGTCAGACTGTGAAAAACGCTCGAAGACAAACAATCCAGTTTCTTCAACCATGTGGAAAAATGAAAAAGGTGAATGTGGAACCTATAGAAATAAAAGGGATTTAAGAGATGTATCAGCTGATCACAGTAAGTGAATCTTGTTCAGATCCTAATTTAATCACTATTTTAAAAAGTGACACGAGACATGAAAATTTGAACACTGACAGAATATTTGAAAATAACAATTGCTAATTTTCAAGGTATGACAATATTTTGGTTAATTTTTTAAATAGACCTTGTATTTTAGGAATGCATACTATACTATTTACGGATGAAATTCTATGATGAGATTTCCTGCAAGATAATGTTGATGGAGTCAGGTTGGCGGAGTAGGTAGTAGATGAAAGATAGTTAATATGCCATGATTAGAAATAAGCCTTTTTCTTGAGATCACACTCTATACAGTATCTAGTTTCACTTCCCAAATATTGTAAATGATGGAAAACTATAAATGATATCTTCAGAAGTCACTATACATAAAATGATAAAAATTACCTCACCTGGGCTTCCCTGGTGGCGCAGTGGTTGAGAGTCCGCCTGCCGATGCAGGGGACACGGGTTCGCGCCCCGGTCCGGGAAGATCCCACATGCAGCGGAGCAGCTGGGCCCGTGAGCCGTGGCCGCTGAGCCTGCGCATCCGGAGCCTGTGCTCCGCAACGGGAGAGGCCACAACAGTGAGAGGCCCGCATACCGGAAAAAAAAAAAATTACCTGACCTGGAAGGTAGTGTAACCAAATCTGAAAACTTTTTCCTGGGATTCTGATAAAGATGGATGCACATAGTAGGAGTGGGTAGACCTCACTGACACCCTCGGGATGCAGTGGGGAACCTAGGAATGCCACATTTGATGTAGAGCTAGTGTAGACCAGCTCCAGTAGAGCCCCAGATGAGCCACAACAGCATCAGACTCATCAACCAGTTAGTCAACTACTTGCTAAAACATAACTCAGCACATTTCTTTAGTGGTGAAAAACTTTATATTTAGAACTAACCAGCCCAACTCTGTTTAGAAGATCCTACTTTTGTTGGCAGCATCAAAGCATTGTAGTCAGGAGCCCGTTGCACACATGGCTTCTTCTCCTCATCAGGCCTCCTCAGCTGTTGACCTTGGCCACACAAATGCCATAGACCTTTTCCACAGCCTGCTTGTCCTGCCTGCTGGCTTTGACCTCTACAATCAAGGGTGACCTTGAGGAAGGCATAGTGGTCAAGCTCGTTTCTCCAAGCTTGTCCTTGAGGGCCTCTTCCAAGGGCATTTGGACCACTTTCAGGGTTATAGTGTCTTGGGCCATTGGAAGGTGCGTGACAAGTGAATCTTTTTTTTTTTTTAATTATTTATTTACGTTTGGCTGCGTTGGGTCTTTGTTGCTGCGCTCGGGCTTTCTCTAGCTGCAGCGAGCGGGGGCTACTCTTCATTACCGTACATGGGCTTCTCATTGCGGTGGCTTCTCTTGTTGTGGAGAACGGGCTCTAGGCAGGTGGGCTTCAGTAGTCGTGGCACGCGGGCTCGGTAGTTGTGGTGCGTGGGCTTAGTTGCTCCGCGGCTTGTGGGATCTTTCTGGACCAGGGCTCGGACTCATGTCCCCTGCATTGGCAGGTGGATTCTTAACCACTGTGGCACCAGGGAATTCCGCAAGTGAATCTTTTCCCTGTGGCTGTGACACCTTTCCACACTGCTTTCTTGGCTTTCGAGCCTTTGCTTTGGCTTCAGCTTTGGAGAGTGCAGGGGACGAGAGAAGTAAAGAAAGTGGGAGTGCAGGACTCAGAAATCTGTAACTTCTGACCTCACAACCCAAAGCAAGTGCCTCATGTCACATGTGCCTCAGTGGCTGCTTTGAAAAACTCAATACTCTTAAAAGAAGAAAAAATGACCCAGTCTTTTAACCAACCAACATTCACCATGTCCTTAATCGAACCAAATGGATAAACAGTTTTTAAAAATCACTAGTTAGGCACAGAATCAGGAAAATGTGGTCTATAAAGAGGATAGAAAAAAAAGTAAATAGAAACATACCCCCAAGTGGCACATACGTTAGCTTGACAGAAAGGAACTTTAAAAGAGCTACTATAAACACGCTCATAGATTTAAAGTAAGGATGTACATGTTGAGTAAACAGAAGGGACCTGGGTAGAGAAAGGGAAACCGTGAAAAAGAGCCAAATGGAAACTCTAGAGCTAAAAAAGTATCTGAAATTAGCAGAGAGCTTAAGAGAAGATTGAACATGTAGAATAAAAGATCAGTAAAACTTAAAGACATGTCAACAGAAACTCAAAATTGAAGCTGCATGGCCGCTAAAACTCCAACAGAAACACCTGTTTTCCTGGTGGAGGACCCACAGATGGAGCCTGTGGGGCTGTGGATAGGAATCCAGGAGAGGCGACACTTGTGAAAGGGGCCATTTATTCTGTGTGTGGTCCATGCCAGTCTCAGCCTGACCTCCGAAGCATGTCTGTGTGGGGCAGACCCAGTTCAGCATAGCAAGGGTTTAGAGAATTAAATTTGATTTGAAAAAGTGCTCATGATAGGTGAGAAAGAACTTACAGTCTGAATTTAACCAGGTGGTCAACCTGCTAGAACAAAACCAACAACAGTGTCCAGAAGATTAAAGTATAACCAAGAGACTATGCCAAAAAATGTGACGAGACAATGTCCAGCATACAATCGAAATTTACTGAATATACAAAGAACAAGAAATGTGACCCAGTCTCAAGAGAAAACACAATTAAAAGAAGCCAACCCTGAGATGACTCAAATGTTGGAATTAGGGAAGATGGCAAACCAGCTGTTATAACTGTGCTCTTCGAATTAAAAGGAAAAATAAAACACTTAAAATGAATGGAAATATAGGAATTATTAGTTGATAAGCAGAAATAACTTTTAAAATATGTATCAGATAGAAATTTTAGAACTGAAAATACAATCTGTAAAAACAATTACTGAATGATCTCACTAGCAGAATGGAGGTGACAAAAGAAAGAGTGAGCTTGAATAGAGATAACTGAAATGGACCAATCTGAAGAAAGAGAAAGAAGAGATTTTTAAAAATATGACAGAGCCTGGGACTTGTGGACCAATATCGGATAGTCTAACAAATGGTAATTAGAATCCCAGAAAGAGAGGATAAAGAGGTTGGGAGATGTACTAACCTCCTAGGGCTTCTGCAATGAAATACCACCAAGTGGGTGCCTTAAGAAACAGAAATTTATTTTATCCCACTTCTTGAGTCTGGAAGGTGTTGGAATAGAGGAAATAAAATTGTCATTTTTGCATATGGCATAATCATGTGCACATAAAACTCAAAATAGTCTATAATCTATAAATACACTACTAGAATTAATAATAAGCAAACTTACTAAAACTTTGGATATAAACATAATTTTTCAAAAATAAGTTGTATTTCTATATACAAATAAATTTTAAAAATGGGTATTTAAAAGTGATACCTTTTATAAATAAATAAATGAGGGACAAAGGACAAATCATTTTTACAGAAGAATTTCAAATACTACCAGCAGATACCTCCCCCTTTCTAGGAATTGCTAAAATGACAAACTTTGGTTTTGTTGGACCAATTGCTTCAATGAATAGAATGTGTGTGTAAACATATATTCATATAAATGTTCTATTATTTGCTCTAAAAGGATACCTAGTCTTCTATTTCTAAGAGGGCTGTGCTTGGCACTTTTCTTATTTAATAAATCAGCACATTTCTGATTGAAAAGGTGTCTGATTACTAGGCATTAGATGTTGTAAGAAGAAAAAATGAAATAAACCAACCATCTCTTATTTATGAAAATTCAATCATTGTTTTTTTCTATATGACTTTTGAAACATAATACCATTATTTTACATTAAAAATGAGAGATATAATGCATTGGTTAAAAATACATAGAAAAGTAGATACATAAGTACACACACACACACACACACACACACACACACACAGCTGGTGTTGATATCGCTATGATTCATCAGAAAATTAAGTCGTTCTCAATGTGACTTAATAAGGGTTTTAGCAAGTGTAGGCATCCTGTCTTTGCTGTGGTTTTTACCTGAGAACATGCCTTTTCCATTTCTGGCATCACTGCTACATACACGGTTCCCGTTGAACAAATAAGCAGATGGTGAGTGATACAGGGCCCAATAGCTCCTATCTGTTTCCATTAGGAAACATGTTTTAATTAGACTCAGATTTTAATCCAATCTCTTTTCCTTGATGTTCCTGCTCTACTCTGAGGCAAAATGCGGCAGAAAGTATTTATAATAAAGTTGAATAATTTGAAAGCTTGATCTTTAAGCACGGAAAGTGAAATTAGCTGTGGCCTGAGAAGACTTGGGTCTTTGATGTCGATGTTCTGGAATTCAGTTTGTTGATTTGTCAGATGTTTCAAATAGAATAGCATAGAATAGAATAGAATAAAATAATAAAATAAAATAAAATATTGAGACCCTTGTTTCAGATTTGAAGATGAGATCAAGCAAACCTGGGATGGAAGCAAACCTGGAGAGTCTGTTGTTCAGCAGCTCACTAGTGTCATAGATGGCCCATCTGGTGATCACATCCAGTGATTACAGGACACACTGACACCTGAACCCATCCCGGAACTTCCCACAGGAGCCTTGCTGGTACCTGGGAGTCTGTGTGCATGACAATAAATTCTAATGGAGACCATGAACATCCCAACCCTACATTCTTAGGTGAGGGATGCCAAGGAACGTGGCTGAGCTAACAGAACACATAGACAGCTGTAAACATGCACAGAGAGTATTTGAGAATTTATTACGGCACGTAACCCCCAGACTGCCCTGAGACTGGTGCTGTCACCATCCCCGGAGAAAGCTGGCCGTTGAGGTCTGAGCACCACTCACAGGGCTGCAGGAGGGAGTCCATGGCGACTTCCTGTATGCACCTCCCATTCTTTCTGTAAACTAAAATTGTTCAAAACAGAAAGTTTCTTTTTTTAAAATTAATTTTGTTGGAGTATAGTTGCTTTACAGTGTTGTGTTTGTTTCTACTATACAGCAAAATGAATCAGCTATACAAATACATACATATACATACATCAGCTATGCATCCCCTCTTTTTTGGATTTCCTTCCCATTTAGGTCACCAAAGAGCCATGGATGGACCTAGAGTCTGTCATACAGAGTGAAGTAAGTCAGAAAGAGAAAAACAAATATCGTATATTAATGCATATATGTGGAATCTAGAAAAATGGTGCAGATGAATTGATTTGCAAAGCAGAAATAGAGACACAGATGTAGAGAAAGTTTATTTTTTAAAAAATAAGTTCTGGAATTTATTATCCAAGTTATTAAAAGCAACTCTTTAAAATACATCAGATGTCAAACCACAGCTTAGTGAGCAGAGAAGTAGAAGTAGGGTGAGGGCCTTGGTTAAGAACTAGTGTTCACTTTGTCTGAAATGCGCTCTTGTGTACATTTCAGCCCAGATTTACGTGACCAGTGTTCTTGTGGACGTTCTGCTGTTGGGTCGCCATTATCAAAACCTCTGTCAGTGTACAGAGAGTGTTCAAAAACAGTCTAAACCTAACTATTTTTATCCTGCTCTAAAGTTGCACAAGTAAGCCTCCCTCGTATTTATCCATGTGAATGAACTAGGCTGCAGAATGAACAAAGGTAGTGTGTCTGTAATCTCTCCCAGGCAAATTGTAGCGGTTTAACAGAACGCCAATATTGAACTCATTAATCAAGTACGATTAAGAAATTCTTAGCTTCTTTTGATAAGACAGTTTTATCCATTGCACTTTAACAGCCACTCACCATTGCCCCCGTGGCTGAATCTTAAACAGCATGAGGGCGTTTCTCTTTCAAGTGCGATGCGCTACCTGACTGCTCCTGGGTGTATCTTCATGAGGGATTGGGTATGTTTTATAAAATTAAGGTATTTGACTTCATCTATAGGATGTTTCGTATTGTGAGCCTGACTAAGCATGTTGCAAGCATATCATCAACTTTAATAGATTTTCTTTCTTTTTAATTAATTTTTTTGAATTTTATTTTTTATACAATAGGTTCTTATTACTTGTCTATTTTATACATATTAGTGGATATATGTCAATCCCAATCTCCCAATTAATTTTTATTTTATATTGGGATACAGTTAATTTACAATGTTGTGCTGGTTTCAGGGTTACAACAAAATTACATTTTCTATAGTTAACTAATCATGTGTTTTAGTCGTAAGAGTTATGATTTGTTTAGTGTAAATATATAGGCACAGGAAATATATAGCTTTTAAAAATACAGTATTGCTCACCTCAAACTCCATGATAACAATGAGAAAGATTATGCCTGCTTTACTCATGATTCTGTCCCAGGGCCTGACTCAGCAGATCCCAGTAAGTACTTGTTGAATAGAGAATGAGTGACATATAAAAGCAGTCACCTGGGATGATGAAACTCCATAATAAGACACAGTGTGTGCTCGCTCCCTTGTTATTGTCCGACTTACAGGTACGCTGTGTAAGGTAAGAACTATTCTATTACTAGTGATGGAGCAAACGACAGCTACTATGAGGGCAAAAATGGGGGGCGGATTTACAGAGTCACATGGACCCAAAAACATTGAAAAGTGTCCATTTTAATCAGCTGTGTTATTTTAGGAATTTATCCATTTCATCTAAATATTCAAATTTATTAAACCATAAATTGTCTATACCAGTGATTTAGACATTTGTTGCTTTTCCTTCCTGGTAGAGGTAATTTTGTCCTTCTTTCTTTTTCTCTCATTCTGTGTTTTGGGGGCTTTACATTTTTGTTGTTGCTGTTTAGTCTTTTCAGAGTAAGAGTTTCTGATTTTGTAGCTACTCTCTTGTGTGTGTTTTCTTTTCCATTTCATACTATTTGCTCTGATTTTAAAAATCTCCTTTCTTTTGCTGTTTTTTTAAAGTTTAGTTTGTTCTCTTTTTCTATAAAATTCTTCAATTGTATAGTTAAATCATTGAGTTTGTCGTTTTTCTTTCCTAAAATAAACTTTCCTAAAATTTACTTTCTAGCACAGCAGTAGCTACATCCCACAAATTTTCTTATACCAATTTCATTATCACCCAGTTTAAAATATTATGTTCTATTCTATTCTATTCCATTTTTATATTCTATTAATATAACTAACAGAATAATTAATAATACGGTCACTTTCACAGGTTCCAGGTAGACATGAACTTGGGGGGGTGGGTGGTGCCCTGCTCAACCCAGTACAATCTCCAAGTATTTGAGGATTTTCCAGGTATCTTGGTTAATTTTTCCTAGTTTGATTCCACTGTGGTCTGAGAGCATATTTTGTATGCTTTTTATTATTTTAAAATTGTTCAACTGTGGAGCAGAAAGCAGTGGCTCCTGGAGTGATGAGCCCCACCCCCCCACAGTGTAAAAGCAAGCAGTGTCATCTGGGGTGGCTGACTGCTGCCATTTACATGTTATGCACATTGGAATGAAGATTGTTAGTAAAACTCCTCAATGTGAATTTTTATCAAAGCGAATGGATCAGTTCAAAGCTCTTAAGAAACAGCTGAGTGGTAATAAAATTGTCACTCAAGAAATAGCTGGTTCTGTCCATTTGGAGAATTATGCTCTGAAATGTTTTTGTGTGCAGACAATGAAGATAGCGCCGGTTGTTTTCACAAGATCAAGTCCGTCTATCCTGCAAATCCTTAATAGCTGTCATGACAGTCTTTGGAGAACTCACTGATGACAGTGTGAAACATAGAAAATATGCAAGGTGGGGTGACATATATCCATACGTTTTTAAAGCATGGGGAGACGCCTCAAGGAAGACCTGTTAGAGTTGGAAAGATACTGATGTTGAAGAAAATGAAGGTGGGGCGGCCCTCTACCCACTTGACCCACTTGAATCAGAACCATCTTCATCTTCAACTGAGGACACAGAGAGCACGCCCCCAGGCAGCTGTTCCGGAACAGAGCCCTCTCGGTGCACACGCGCCGGCGGATACAGCGGCCGCAGTGCCTCACAGCACAGGTGAATCGGGTACTGTCCTACCTAGGCCACGGGTTCATCTGGCCGTTTATTCACAGTTTCCACGGCGGGGATACTGTTCTAACACCAGAGGACGTGGCTCGAGCTCAGATGCACTGCAGGCGTGCTGGCTGGCGGTGCACAGCAATGCGAACGTTCAGCCCTGCTGCGCAGAGCCTTCAGAGGCCCTCAAGTTACTGTCTGCAGGCAGAGAGTGAAGCCTTTGTACAGCAGAGCCGTGTAACTTCGGCCTGCGGAGCCAACGATCGGTTACTCAGTCTTCAGCCGATCGCAGCACAGTTCTAAGGAAGACTTCATTTCTGCTGACTCTGACAATGAAATCTGCGTGCAGACTCTGTTGATGCAGCTTCGATCAGTTTCCACTGCCATTAGTGGACCCAATAATCTCTGGGGATGTAGGGCTGCTGCAAGCTGGGTCCTAAAAATGCCCGCTGCACCCTGCTTCAAAAAAATGAGAGCACATACAAATTATATGTTGGGAATAAGCTTTGCACCTTAATTTGTATACATTAAGAGAATGTTTTCAAATTTATAATGTTCGGATGAACATACTATTACTTTGCTATAAAATCCTAAATTTAATTTGTAATAAAGATTGTTGAACTATTCTAGCTTACCAGCCGTTGGACTATTCATATTACAGGGTGAATATGAAAGAGATTATGTTAAACTTTGATTTATATTCATGTAAAACATAATTGTATTAAAAGTTTAAACTTTCATGGAAGGAAATTTAAAAAGACAAAGGGGTAGATTCACGTTTAGACTTAAGAATGCTGTTGGTTCTCAGCTGCTTCTTTTACCCACTGAAGCCTGAGGTGAATTACTTCGTAGGCGGTTTGACTGCATGTACCAGAGAGTGAACAGAGGACATTATAGTGACACCTGGAATCTTGGCGTTTTATGTTAGGTTCTCCTCTGATGCCATGTGGATTCCACAGAGCATGACTATGAATCGTGTAGATGATCATGAGTTTAGATTTTTAGCTGTTAATTTACACGTAATCATGGGAATTATGGACCTACTGTGTCACCTGCATTTGTGCAACGTAAAAATAAAAACAAGGATTCTTTTGTATATATAAAAAAATTCAATTGTGTTTTATGAGCCAAAATGTGGTTTATTTTGGTGAATGTTCCAGGTGAGTTGAGAAGAATGTATCTACAGTTATTGTTGGATAGAATACTCTATAAATGCCAATTAGATCAAGTTGATTAATAGTTTTGGTCAGGTCAAACCTCTCCTTTATGATTTTCTGTCTTCTTGATCTATCAGTTCCTGAAAGTGGAGAATTAAAGTCTCCAGTTATAATAGTGAGTCTCTCTATCTCTCCGTGCAATTCTATAAAGTGGAGAATTAAAGTCTCCAGTTATAATAGTGAGTCTCTCTATTTCCCCACATCCAATTCTATGAGTTTTTGCCACACATATTTTGCTGCTCTGTTGTTACATGCATACATTTTCAGCGTCGTATGTCTTCTTGGAAATTAACTCTTTTACCATGATTTAATGTCCTTTTTATCCTCAACAATTTTTCTTGTGAAGTTTTTTTTTTCTTTTAAATTTGTGTAGCTAATCCAGCTTTCTTTTGGATAGTGTTACCGTGGGTGTATCTTTCTCCATCCCTTTATTTTTAATCTGTGAAAGTTTATGTTTCTAAAGTGGATTTCTTGTAGACAACATAATAGTTGAGTCTTGTTTTATCATCCACTCTTGAAAATTCTCTGTATTTTAACTGGCATATTTAGATCATTTGCATCTAAAGTGATAACTGATATAGTTGGATTAATATCTGCCATGTTTGTAACTATTTTCTATTCATTGTGCTTGTTTTTTTTTTTGTGGTACGCGGGCCTCTCACTGTTGCAGCCTCTCCCGTTGCGGAGCACAGGCTCCGGACGCGCAGGCTCAGTGGCCATGGCTCACGGGCCCAGCCGCTCCGTGGCATGTGGGATCTTCCCGGACCGGGGCACGAACCCGTGTCCCCTGAATCGGCAGGCAGACTCTCAACCACTGCACCACTAGGGAAGCCCTGTGCTTGTTTTTTATTTCTATTTTTTCTTCTACCTTTTCTGCCTTCTCTGGTTTTAATTGAGCACCTTATGATTTTATTTTATCTCCTCTCTTAGCATATTATTTATACATTTTTAATAAACATTTTTAGTTGTTGTCTTAGAGTTTGCAATATGAATTTTCAGTGGATGTAAGTCCACCTTCAAATACCACTTTCCTACTTCACAAATAATGTATGTACCTCATTATAAATTATTCCCAATATCTCCCTCCTGTCATTTATTCCCTTTATCCACATACTATTAATTCCCAATACATTGTTACTACCGTTATTTTAAACAAACTGCTTCTTTTAGATCAATTAAAATATGAAAAATAAAGGATTTCATTTTACCTTAATTTATTCTTCCTCCAATGCTCTTCCTTTTTCAGAAAGATCCAAATTTCTGACCTCTATCAATTCCTTCCTCCCTTAAAGAATGTATGTAAATTGTACTTCAACATATTTTATTAAAAAAATATTTATTTTATTTGGAACTCTTCTTGTTTTCATGTAAGGAAGCTTCACCTTAGAAATGGTGTTGACGTGAATGCAGAAACTATTTAAATTGTAAGAAATTCATGGGAGTGCATAATATACTTTTTCTGAGATTCTGATTCAGTCCACCTAATTTTAATTATTATCTTGCAATGAATAAATTAAAACCATATGATTTAGTCATGTTTGTAAAATGCTCTTATTTTGAATGTTTTGATTAATCATTTGGTAATAACCCCCCCCTTTTAAAGTTTAAATGTCAAACATGGATGTCAAATGAGTAATGTAAAAGGTCTGACATATACATTAGCCATATGTAATATTCGGAAACATCTTATTAGACTTTCCTCAGTGGGCTCCTGCCCTGAGAGGCTCAGGATGGTTTCAATTATCTGTTGAAGAGCTCAAGTCTATAGAATATTAAACTATGATGAAATGGAAAGAATATTTTCAGGCAGCTACAGACACAACCCTGCCTGTCGGGATGAAAGTCTGGGAATGAGTCATCTAGAAGGGGAGGTGTGATCACATTTCCTCTGTGAGGAGGCCGTGTCTGCAAGGCTGATTGCACAACTGGGACGGCCCACTCACCCCTGGCCTGAGAGGCCCTGGGTCACATGCTGGGTCAAGACCACTGGGCAGGGAAGCGCCACAGATGTCCTGGCAGGACAGACAGATCTCCCCAGCCACGTGGAGACTGCACCTCCTGGGGAATCCCTGGTGTGGCTATTTTTGCTTCTGAGAAGGCTGTCTACATCTGAAAGCGTTGCGTATACACTCCAGCTGGGGGGCTGCAACCAGCCCTACTCCTGGTGGACAATGCCTTCGAGTATCAGTGATGTCTGGAGACTGAGGATAGCGTCACTTTAATTCAAGCGTTTGGGAGTAAATGGCTTAAATAAGGTAGTGAAAGGTTGTGAAAAGTCAAGGAGCCCTAATCAAGATGGCACCATGATTTCATGCTTTCAATCCCCACCCCCAGCCCGAACAGTAAGGATTTAGAAAAAGTACATAATGAAACTGAGTGGAACAAAGGAAGCAGTCAGAGTCGGGCTCTTTTTCTTAATCAATATATATATTTTTGAAGTATAGTTGATTTGCAATGCGCTAATTTCTGCTGTACAGCAAAGTGATTCAGTTATTCTTTTTTTTAAATATTCTTTCCCATTATGGTTTATCATAGGATATTGAATATAGTTCCCTGTACTCTATAGAAGGACCTTGTTGTTTATCCATTCCATATATAGAAGCTTACATCTGCTGACCCCAACCTCCCACTCCATCCCTCCCCAGGCCCCTCCCTCTTGGCAAACACTAGTCTGTTCTCTAGGTCTGTGATTTTATTTCTGCTTCGTAGATGAGTTCATTTGTGTCATACTTTAGATTCCACATATAAGTGATATCATATGGTATCAGAGCCAGGCTTAGAACTTTCAAAATCAGACCTGGTCCCAGGAGAGGTCCCACTGCTGGTGAGAGGGTGACGCAGGACATGGGGACCCGGGACCCCCAGTATCAGGCTGCCCACAGGACCAGTGGGAAGGCAAGGGGTGAGTGAGGGGCACAGGTCACAGGTTTCCTACTGAAGGGACATCTTCCTTACTTTTGCATGTTCTTCCACCACCTCGTCTAAACATTTGCCCCCAAAGTCCAAATACTCTCAGCACCATCCTTGCTGCACTCCGTCGTCAGCAGTCACCCCAACACGTGACACGGCTAAGAATTCCCAGGACACCGCTCCCGGCAGTGAGTGCGAGAAGGGCCCTCTCGCCAGTCTCTGGGACCAGGCAGGTGTGCCCCAGAGGAATTAGCTGTGAACTGAGTTTCCAGGGATAAGAAAGTGGTAATAGGTGAATACACCTGGGAGACAGGACAGGAACTGTGGAGAGAAGAGATAGCACATGGAAGACACAGAGAGAGAAAGATCCTGGTGGATGTGCCCCCCGAGTGGTACCACTGAAGCACTGAAGACAAAGGTGGACGTGCTGCCTGGTGGCAGATCCCTAAATGCTTCCTAAGAAAGCCGGGGTTCACCTGCCGGCCAGTGAACAGCCGTTCCAGGTGTAAAGAATCAGAAGACAGCAGATCTACTTTGAATGAGGTCAGTTTTAGATTGATAAGTAAATTCTGGTTCTAGTGTGGGTGGGGCAGACTTGAAAATGTGAGATCATGAAAAGTCAGGATTGTAATGCCATCACCAGCTCCTGACCCCCACTCTTTACCTGTAGACGCCCTTATCACTCACACTCACCTGTAGATGCTCTCCATGCCTCATGGTCACCTGGCACCTGGGACGCTGACCAAGGCTCTCCTTGAAGGGCTAGTCTGTGACATGTGGTTCACACACAAGGTTGCAATTCTTTTGGTTCAAGAGTCTGAGCTTTGTGGGGAGACAGATCTGCCCTTGACAATGGTTTTATATCTCCCCAGCTGCGTGGTCTCCGTCATTGGGCTAATGTCTTGAAACTTCAGTCTTCTTATGTATAAAATTTGAATAATAACACTCAGTCCTTAGATTGCTGTGAGGGTTCAGTGTACAGTCCGTGGAAAGCGTTGACAGTGTTGAGGAGTTATCTGCGAGAGGGACGAGGGGCCCTGTTGGGGGAGCTCGGAGGACGAGGTCACAGGTCATCGGGGTCAGATGGCGACCTGAGAGACTCCTGCTGCCGAACCTGTCCCAGAAGATGCGAGGGGGCTTTGGGGGAGATGGAAACAGTGTCTTCTTTCTGAGGTGAATCCCAGGCACCAGGAAACTCTGGTTAAGGACATTTAGTTTGTGCCTAGAAACACGGGGCTCAGAAGAGAGTCTGGGTCTGGACCTGTGAATCTGGAAGAACATAAGTCAGGCTGAGGTCATGGGAACCCACCAGGTTTTGTAGGAGGAACAGGGAGTGGGGAGAGGAAGGGGCTGAGGATAGACCCTGGGGACCCGCACGCATGGCCTCTGGGGGCTGGACAGAAACCGGGGGTGGGGGGGACATGGGCCCCCAGGGTAAGGACACCCCCAGGGGCTGTTTCGTCAGCACACAGCCCTCAGATCCGAGTCCACCGCCCGCCTCTGGTACCCGCTCCTCGGAATTCAATGGGATTCAGCCGACTGTGGTGAATTAGCTGTTCTTGTGATTGTTTTGGAACTCAGCAGAGTCTATTAGGCTCGTAGTTAGAGGCACATCCTCATTTGGCCTGCAAAATCCAAACCCATCTCACCACTGGCCGTTCAGTTGTATTTGTGTTTTTGTTTGTTTGTTTGGATTTTTAGAATTTTATTTTATTTTTTATACAGCAGGCTCTTATTAGTTATCCATTTTATACATATTAGTGTATATATGTGAATCCCGATCTCCCAATTCAGTTGTATTTGTTTTCTACTTTAGGTATTGGAGGAAAGAGCTGTGATTATGTGAATTGAGTACCCAGCTTGCAGCTTGATAAAATTAGCAGCCCCGTCATTCTGTTGTCACTTAATCGGTGTGCTTTGCTCTTCTCTTGCCCATTTTCCTTTCTTTTTTCTATCACAGCCCAGTAATCTGAGAATCGTGAGAAGAAGCTGTTTAAAAGTCACCCAGCTTTTGCATGGTTTGAATCAAATAAACAGTGCTGTCCAGATGGGGAAACTAACATCTTGAAAACTGAAGGATCTCATCCATCTTCTAGAAAAGGCGAGTCACCTCTGGGGCTGTCAAGGTGAAGAGCCGCAGTGAAGTTGCTGGGAGGAAACAGAAGTCCATCCTTTCTGGTCCCATAAAGACGGTGCTCTCTGTGAGAATTCCTATTACCAAAGTCCACGAGTCCACGTGCACTGCCCACATCTGGTTCATGAGGTGGCTCCCTCCGAGCTGGAGCACGGGAGGCAGCCCTTCATCTGCCACTTGATGTCACATGGATGTCCCTCAGCAACAGAGGAGGGGTGGGAGCTGGGGGTGTGTCCAATCACAGATTACGCACGGCGGTGTGACGACGCAGGTACGTGTGTGCAGACATGTGCGTGTACAGACGTATGAACATACAGACACACACGTATGCCCATGCACCATGCTAGCATCACAAAGCCTGGTATCAAAATGGCAGCCCTGACTGATAGAACTATTGCCTAATCTTTCTGCATCTCATCCTCCTAAATTTTACAATAATTGTAAACTGGTCTCTAAAGCGTTTCCTAGCCCTGCCTGGAAATGGCACACAGCTCACGGCTCCCACCCTGCCTCCCACTGCCAGGCCCTCTTCCCCACCCTCACGCCGAGGAGGGCGGCCCCAGCCCCGCGTGTCCTGCTCGGCATGGCCTGTCTCCGTGGCTTTGCTCATGGGGTGCACAGCAGGCTCCTCCTTCCCTCAGGGCCTGGCCCCTCTTTGCCCCCTAGGAATCGTGCCTCCACAAGTGCTAGGTGCTGGCCTGACACGTGGTGTTTATGGTGACCTGGAGGCTGAGATGCCCAATTTCTGCTCCCTTCAGGGCCGAACTGCTTGATTTGGGGGACAGTCCGCAGAAACTGGCTGGGGTGCACATAAGGGTACTCGTCAATTACAAAGGTAAGAAAGGATGAGCATGGGATGGTCTATACTTCATTTTCCCATTTTGTGTACAATACACCTATTACTTACTTACAGTAGACTTACTATTGGGACACTTAACTGTGCTCATTTCGAACAGTTAATGCTCGGATATGGGACACGGTTTCCAATGTTCCACAGGCTGTAAAGGGAGCGTCTCTCCTGCACCTGTGCCTGCCCGCCCCCCTCAGAAGCAAGCTCTGTCCTGTGCATCTCCTGCACGATCCTGGAAATACCCAATCCCAGGTTACTTTTGCTTTTAAAGGCAGTGTGGTGAAGGATGCTTTAATTCAGGTAGCTGTTTCTGTGTCTTGGATTAAACAAATAACACAGGAAATAATCAAATATCAGGAAAGTTTATCTGATTCAGAATGAGGCTCCCAGATCCTAAGTTGGAACCTTGGAAGGAAGAATGGAAGTAGCCCCGTGTGACTCGGATGACACTGCCCTTGGCCCATCTTCCCAGAGCACGAAGCAGCCCACACTCAAGAAGCAGCTGCTCTGTGCTGGGCTGGATGCTAGGCCTTCAAAGAACATAAGCCTCCGTCACTCATGAGTTTGGAGTTTGTAGACCAGGAAAACAAACAAAAAGTGTTTCTTTTTTACAAAAGTTATTTGTATACCTTTTGAATAGGTCAGGTATGCTTTACTGCAAAATCATGGGATTTTTATTCTTATGTTGGTCTGTACCCTCTAGTCAAAAGAAAATTATAAAAACACACATGCCATACAAGAAAGTTATTGGGAGTAAAAACACTTGTTGTGGAAGGCTTTGTGGCATGCAGGTAAGTCAGGGGTGTTTCTAAAGGGTTATTTGCTATCGGGGTGACTTGGCCGGACAGGCAGTAGCACGAGGGCTGCTCGTTTTGAAGGAATGACACATGGAGATCAGTGAGCTGGAGGTGGGTTTAGTCCGCATGCGCCGTTGTTGCTTTGCAGGCTCAGAAACCCAAAGGCCAAGAAGAGCTGGTGTGGGAGGAGGGTGGGCAGGGAGGGGGCCGAGGGACCGCGTGGTGGCCTGTGCAGCTGCCCGTGGGATCCCGAGGGGACTCTGCCACGGGGCCACTCCCAGTCCAAGAATTCACTTCCCTTGGAAGCTAAACATGTTGAAACTGTGTTAAAGGTCTGAAATCAGATCATTAATGAACGACAGCTCTGTTCTGTGTTTATCTCGGTGGTGCCCTGAGTCACAGCCGTGTCAGAACTCCGATGAGTCACAATGTTATGAACAGGCATCGTCTGACTAGTTTTGCAAACCGAATTCGCATCCCTTAGCACCTTCTGCGTCCTCCTTCCCAGCGTTGCTCGGTGGGGTTCACATCTGTCTGTCCCTGTGTGCCCTCAGGCCCACGCGGTGCTGGGCATGCAGTGGACCAGCAGTGGGATGTGAGGCCAGGAAGTCACAAGTGGATGAGTGTCTAGAAAACCCCGGATCACGTCCTTACTAGTGGCATCAGTGACATTTTTGACAGCACTAGGTTTTAGTGGTGATGTGCAATGGAAATGTTCATTTTACAAAGTAGGATTAACTTATTTTGTGACATGTATACATATATCAAATCACCACATTGTACACTTTAAATATCTCATGGTTTTATTTCTCACTTATACCTCAGTAAAGCTGGAAAAAATACTCTCTTTTTGTAGCAAGGCTTCCATCAGATCCTCCACGTGAGGCTTAGGGCTCCAGACACTTAGCAGGTGATCATGCTTCTCTTCTTGAAAAGCAGGTGGAATCACAGTGGACATACGTCATCTCTGCATCCTTTCCCAGGAGATTGACCATGAAGGCTGTAGCTGAATCTCACTCTCCAATCTCTGGGCTGATTGCTCCCTACGTTTTTCTAGGAAGGAACAGGGAGAACCTTAGCTGTCTCTGCCTCAGGAAGTTAGAAGTTGTAACTGGCTTTAAAGATGCTAATGGAGCACGACTGGCTGATTGATGCCAAAGGCCCAGCGTCTCTGCCCCACGGGAGGAAAGTGGTCAGAACATGTTCTCTCTGTGAAGCGTTCCAATGTTTGTTCCCACTGAACTTGCCTCTGGCTGTTGCACACGTTCTCTGGAGCCTCCACCTCCCATGAGGAGGGGCCAGGCTTGGGGCTGCCTGGCCACAGAGGAACTCGCTCAGCAGGACCTGCTGGGATGGACGGGGATGAAAGGACAGCAGAGCCTGGCTGGCGGCTGCCTCCCGTTGGCCTGAAATGTCTCTCTCGCTGCACTTTGAAGAACCAGAGACCCAGGCAGAGCTGCTCTGATTCTGGCCGCTACGAAGACATGCATGAAACATCAATCTTTATCAGTGGCCTTTTGGAAAAGATGTGGCAGATGGTAGGACACAGCTTTGCCCTCAAGAAAATACAGGGAATCTGTCAAAGCTTATGTTGATCCAGTTCCATTCCCCGCACTCACCCTCCAGGACCTTCATACTTAAGTCTCTCCCTCTAGAAGGAAATTCAAGGACCCTGGCCTGGCCCGCCTTCCTCTCTGTGGCCAACGCCCCTGGTCCTGCAGCGTTCATGCCTTCTGTTCTTCGGGAATATAGTCCCCAGATAATTTTGTCAGATGTGATAGGCTACGTACAGCCCCAAAGATGTGCAGATTCAAATTCCTTAGAACCTGTGACTATTCCCTGATTTGGCAAAGAGACTTTGCAGGTAAGTGAATTAAGGGTCTTGAGATGGAGATTATCCTGGATTGTCCACATGGGCCCTAAAAGCCCCTGCAGTGTCCTTAAGGGGGAGGCAGAGGGATGTTTGACGGTACGGAAGCAGAAGGGGGGTGACCACTGGGCTGCTGGATGCGGGGAGGGGGAGGGGCTGGAGCCCGGTAGCCCGAGAAGTTAGAATAAGAAGGAGTGGGTTTCCCACAGTCCAGGAGGGAGGGCATAGTTTTGGTCCAGTACCTCTGGTTGTAGACTTCCAACCTCCAGAACGACACAAGATTGAATACGCGTTGTCTGAAGCCGCCCAGTCCATGGTCGTTTGTTACAGCAGCGCTGGGAGTTCATACAGGGACCAAGTGTCGGCCAAGAGCAAAGGCGATGGTTCTCAGCCCCTCTTGTAGCTCTTGGCCATCGTGCTGGGTTCGGATGGTGAGACACACCTGCAAGCGTGGTGCCAACCATCCCTGGAAAGTCTGCTTAAAGAAGGGGTCCGACTTCTCTGTTCTTCTTCCTGCCAACTATGCTGACATGTTCTCTGGACGCCAGCAGCCATCTGGGACCATGAGACAAATTTGGGAATGAAGTCTGCACACAGTGGGTCACCAAGACGAGATAAGCATGGCAGCAAACCTCCAGGTCTCAGGTAGGAGGAACAAATCCTCATTCGAGCCACACACCTTCTTATCCATCTCCTCCGAAGGGCCCTGTGGATCGATGTATGCCTCTGTTTCTTGCCCTCTAAAACTTTTAGCATAGCAGTATCATAAATTTATAAATAGGAAGAAAATCTGATTAGATTAATTTACAATAAGGTGTGGTTGACCAAGAAGTTTCTCGAAGTTTACATTTGAAGAATAAGCACGTTTTAAATCAAATGCCCCTCCCAGACTGTACATTTCCCATTTAGGATAAAATAGAAGGAGAAAAGAGCCAGGCTTCACCCCTGTGGACCCTCTCCATCTTTGTAGTTTCCACAGTGGTTGGAAGTTTGGAGCTGCAGAGCAATATTTCTTTTTTCTTTTTTTCGATGTTTGTAATTGCTATTTATTTTCATGTTCCCTCTTATTTTCTTTTCTCTAACGCATAGAAGACAGGAGTTTTCTATTTAGGTCTATGTTGAAACATCCTAATGTTGCTGTCAGCACAATATTTTATGGAAGCAAATGCAGTGATTTGACTGTCCTTCACTTGTGCATCTTAAAAACATAACAATGGTAAGATTCATAAAGTCTAAGATCATTGAATCGTATTTTCCCTTCTGTTTATGGAACAAAGCTTTCAATTGATTTTATGAGTTAGTTCCCAAATACTCTCTCTTTGTGAAGCAGTGGGGATGAGGTTACAATGCTGGTGTCCGCCCAGTGACCCAACACCTGTCCTTCTTGCCTATAGTGAAAGAAGATGAAAGCTGGCCCTTCGATGCTGGTGCGATGGAAAGTCTTTGGGAAATGCATCGACAATAAAAGCAACATTTAATTATGTACAGCTTATCACTGTATGTTGAATAAAGCTCTTGAGATGTTTGTGAAAACAGATTCTTGCACCTGGTTTTGTACCTTCCTGCCTTTAACTAGGCCAGGAAAAGACATATCTTTTTCCCTTTTCTCAGCTTCTTGGCAATGTCAGTTCCCGTTCCAGCCCAAATCTAGAAGTGCAGAGAGTGCTGATTGAGAATAGCTATTTGAAAAACCAGTATGTTTAATACCACACAGTGGGCTGGCTTGAACTTGGAGATGAATGTCCACCTCCAATCTTTGCATCAGAGCGGTTTCAGCAGGTTTCATTGCTGCCTTGCAGAAGGACGACTGCATTGTTGTCCCTCAGAAGGTCATGTAGCCCCCAGAGGAGGACATTTCCACATCAATGGAACCCTACAGCCAACTCAATAAGATCTCTCAGAAACAGGTTGAAGAGGATCAGTGTTTCCTAATCAGATTTGATATTTGAGTTTTCAATGGATTGAAGTTATTTAGATGTTTAAAATGAATACTGTTCTTCTGAGATTCTGTGTCTCTGAAGGAAATTTTAAATGAATCTTTAAAGGGTTATTGTTGGGAGTATGTCCTATGAACTGTTCATATGAACACATGGACTGGAGTCCAGAGATGCTCGGGAAGCTGGATGTTTTTAACAGGAAGATTAGGTTTTCAAAAGTCGAGTGTTGAACAAGGGCCTTCTCATTGTAAATGTCAAAAGGCTAAGTAAGAAATATTCAATTTATTTTTGAATTTTATTTTATTTATTTTTTGTACAGCAGATTCTTATTAGTTATCCATTTTATACATATTAGTGTACATAAAACCTCATAGCACGTGGTTTGTGTGTGGGTACTCGGTTGATGATGAATCTGGTGTCCATCCAGATTTGCTCCAGATCAGGCCCTGGAGTGGACGAGGATGCAAGTTACCCCCTGAGGGTCTCCGGGTGACTCTCCACTGGTCATCCTGTCCTGGAGCCTCAAGGCAGCCTGTCTGTCCCCTTGGCCTGCGTGCATTGCTTCGTTGGGATGAGCCATCTGGAAGTTTCTGAGTCAGAGACTGAGAGCTCATTGCTGTTGGACATGTAATTGACAGGTAAGTGGAGATCTAATCAATGTTCTCAGTGGTAGAGGCTATTTCATCCTTCAGGGATCTGGGGGCAGAGGATTTATACAGAGACGTAAAGAAGTATTTATGCTACTGAATGATTCATTATTGTGTACAGTCACTGACAAAAATTGACAGTAGCCTGCTTTAGAATGTCTTCTGCACTGAAGCCTTTGACAGTGGGCCCAAGAGCATGACAGGACATTCCCTGGCATTGCATCACACCTCTGAGACTCCTGCAGTGTGGTTTTGTGTCATTTCAAAGGACAACCAGTTTCCAATAATAAATGTAATTTCTAACTTGAGGTATATTAAGCACATGTGTTTACTTTGCAAGGGTTCTGAGATTCCTTTTTCATTTGAAATAGAGAAAAAACCATCCAGTCCTGCCAATTCTAGCTGCAAAATAACAACTGTGCTCTTGGCAAATAAATCGGGGTAAATAATGGTTTGTGCTACCTGAGATGTGAATGCATGACTTCAAAACACAGAAAATACACAATTTTTTTTGTGTGTGAATGAATGAATGAATGAATGAACTATTCTCACTTAAGTGGGACATGGAAGTACAAATGTGAGAATTTAAAGGAAAGGAATAAATGCCTGTTGAGAGAAGCAGCAAGTGTTCCTGGAGCTGGATCTTGGCAGGTGGGCAGAACCTCCTAGTGATGGAGGCTCAAGTTCTGTATTGCTAATTCTTCTGCTCTGAGAATGATGAGGGGGCTGTAAACCCACAGAAATGACAAAAGAGGAGACAAATGCCACTTTATTGCATCAATGGAATGGATGTCAGCCAACGCAGGGCTTTCTGGTTGGCATGAGGCTTCAGTGAGTTCCCTCGTCCAACACCTAAAAGGACATCTCTCCATGGATCCTACACCCCACACCCAACATTCAGGATTTTTATGACCTCCAACTGGTTACACTTTACAGGAGACCAGAGGAGTGTGGCCAACACGCTTAAAGTGTGTGTCAGGAAGAGAGGAAACAGGGAAGGGGTCCAGAGTGAGATGAATGTCTGAAAGTGTTCCATGGAATGGAAAAGAAAGCCACACACAGGACCTGGGTTTCTCAAGTATCTCAACCACTGGGGTCCTGCTGAGAGGACATGACAGATGAAGAGTCCTGGAATCTGACTGTTCCTTCCTCTCCAGGGGGATAAGGAAAGAGTCGAGGAGAAGGGCGTTCCCTTTCCCTACCATAGAGGGATGATAGGTGATTGTATTTCCAACCATGTTCATACTTTGCTTCTCTGTCACCTGGCTCAGAACTGCCCTGTCCTAGACCTTTCGGGGTCACACAAGATGGAAAGTGGGGTGGCTGTCTTGTCTCTCACACTCTTCCGTACCTCAAGGATCAGTGACAAGATAAAGGTAAAGTTGGCCCAGACCAGCATTTACTGTTAACTTTTACAGTTAATTATTCCTTACTATTGAAAATACCATTCTCCACAGTGGTTAAAACAGAGGGGATCCAAATAATCTCCTTATCTTGGAGTGCATACGACATGCTTCAGGTTATTCTGTTAAGAAGGGGCTGCCCGATGCCCCTTCCTCAACGGGCAGGACACAGCTGCACCTGGCTTTTGTCCTGGACATGACCGAGTCCTCCTTTCCCAATTTTAGGGGACCCGGTGGAGGTCTCTAACATGTTAATTAGAAGAAATGAGCAAAGAAAACAAGTCGTCTTTTCTGCCTATTAAATTCCCAACTTATAAGATGTCTGAACTGCCCAGTCTCCTTCCCTGTGTCTTTTTCGCGGACCTACATTTCCACGAGGTCCATTTGACAGGAATTAATGGTGAAGATTTTCTTGTGGATGCAGACCATGCAAGGGAACAAAAACACAGGGCTCAGCACGGTATTAACAAGAGAAAGTCTAGTGGTTGCTGAAGTCACATTCAAATCCCATGTTCCTCCATAACTACACCACATGCAGTGTAAGGTAATGAAACATAAGGATGACAGCAGTGCCGTTAACTGAAAAATCTTATTATATGCCTGGTGACTTCGGTTTTATATAAACCATTTTATAAAATCCTCAAAATAAATCTGTGAGCTCAAGTTGTTACTTTATATGTATCATTTTATTTAAATACATCTGAGAGGTGGTGTAACTTGCCCGAGGTCACACTGCTGGTACAGAGGTCTGGGTGAATCCCTGGTCTGGGTGAATCCCTGGTCCCGGGGCTGCACAAATCTTAAACTTCCCAGTGCCACCACTCCCTGCTTATTAATCAAGAAATAAAGAATGCAATTTTGTCATTTGCTGCAACACGGATGGACTTGGAAGACATTATGCTAAGTGAAATAAACCAGACAGAGAAAGACAAACACTGTATGATATCACTTATATGTGGAATCAGGAAAATAAAACACTCTAGTGAATATAACAGAAAAGAAGCAGACTCACAGATGTAGAGAATAAACTAATGGTCACCAGTGGGGAGAGGGAAGAGGGGAGGGGCATGACAAGGGTAGGGGTTAAGAGATACAAACTGCTACGTATAAAATAAAGAAGCTACAAGGATATATTGTATGGCAAGGAAATATAAACACTATTTTATACTAGCTATAAATGGAGGACAATCTTTAAAAATTGTGAGTCACTCTATTGTACACCTAAAGCATATAATATTGTAAATCAACTATACCTCAATTTAAAAAAGAAGAAAAGGAAATAAAGAAAGAGAAAAAAAATGTTTGGGACTCTGACTGTTTATCTGGCATGAAAAATTTATTCTTAGCATAAACAACATAAACGTTGCCAAGGAGGATCTTTTGGGAAATAATTATGCAAAATAAGTGATGTCATTGCAGGGGATTTAGATGCTTGATGAAACTTATTTCTAGAGATCTGGCTCCTGGGAATTGGTGAGTCATGTCACTATGTTCTGATTTGGCATCAGTTTTGAGGCCACATAGGAAGTTGCAAAATTAAGAAGCTTAGATAAAAAAATCAAACCATATTTTTTTGTAGCCTCTTGAGTGAGTGGAAGCCTGGAGGGTCTCACGTCAGACTGGCTAGAGAATGAGGTCAAAGGTGGGAAGGCACCATTCACAGAAGGGATGCAGAGGTGAAAAGTCAAGGAGGCAAGATTATCCAGGGCTTATCTTATAGAGAGTGTTTCCAAAGCTCTGCGATGGGTAAGGTGCATGTGGTTAAATGCTACTGAATCATACTCTACCCTTTTTGCTGTTTGTTAAGAACTTCAAGGACACAAGTGCACTCGCCCCTGCAGAATTTAAAGGCTGACTTGTCCCCAATGGAACCAGGCCCCACTGCTGTGTCCCTAAGGGTGGGAGTTAACTTCTGCTGACAGACATCCTCTGTCCTCTCCTCCCACGGGGAGTGGCCTGGCGGGGAGAGAGGCTGGCTTCCCAGCATCCTGGGGGATGCCCACCCAAAGATTTGGAGTTGGTCTTTCTGAGCTGGTGGATGGAGTGAATTCACAGCTGTGTTCCCGGAATCTTCAAACTCCGTGGGTGTAGCTCCTTGAAGCGGCAGGATGAAGTGAGTCCTGGAGGTCTGCCTGTTGTTGGTCCTCAAAGGACTGGCATCAGCACCGTCTCAGGCAGTCCCCCAGGGATGCTTTCCATTCCAGCATGGGGCCAGAGGTGATGCTTTGATCCCAAATAAGGACACTGCCGCGTCACTTTGCGTTCACTTGGCTGAGGGACTGCCCGCCGTCGGCTCCTTTCCTCCTCTGCACTTGGCCTCCTGCTCTCCTGTTGTTCCTTTCCAGTTCCCTTCCCTGGTTCCAACTCCTCCCACCCACTGGCTGCTGGGTCCCCCAGTTTTTGGTCTTCCGTCCTTTCTATGGGGGAGCTGAGAGCGATGCCCTCTGAAGCCTGGCATCTCCCAAAGCCGCATCTGCACCGCCAGCCTCTTTTCTGAGCTCCAGCTCGCACGTCCCTGGGCCTGCGCCTCTCCGGGGGAACGTCTAACCCACACGTTCATCAACAAGTGCCCGTCTCTATTCATTTCTTGACCAGATTATCATGAGCCCATCTAATATCTCCCACGGTGAAGGTCTTGACCTTCTCCTGTTTCAGACCCTGCCCGCCATATCCGTCACCACACACAGCTTCCACTTCCCCAGGCCTCTGCATCCCAGCCTCCTGGCACGTCTGCTCATCTTCAGGAAGCCTTCACAACCTCCTGCCTGGACTGAGTCAGGGTCTGGACCTTCTCCCCGTGTCCCCCGGTGTTCTCCCTGACCAGTCAGTGCTCTCATGGTAGCCTGGACGACCTGTCTAAAATGCAGAACTGCTCAAGTGACCGCTCTGGTTAAAAGCCACTGGCGACTCTCACACTTGGCTGGAAGACATTCTGCGGAGGGGAATTTGGCCAATGTTTCGAAGTTAAAAATTCACCCACCCTTTGATGCAGTGTCCTGAGGCCATCCTGTCACATGTGCGCAAAGGCACACAAATAAGGATAATCACTGGGGGTGGTGCGTCAGAACGGGCCTGGGAACGCCCCAAATGCCCACCAGCAGGGACACTGGCAAAACGAAGAACTCACCCAGACAGTGAGGTGTGCACAGTCATTGCAGCTCCTCTGAGCTGGTTCAGGAAGGTCTCAGGGTTGCGCCCCGGCAGCCCCGCCCAGAGCCCCTCGGGCCCTGCACTCCCTGTCACCAGCTCTGACGGTTCCCCCCACCCACCCACCGCCAGCACCTGCTACTCCTGCTGAGGGGGGTCCTCCAGGCCACTAGGCAGATTCACCTGTGGGCACAGAGCCGGGGGTGTAGGAGAGGATGTCCCCCAGGCTGGCCCCGGGCCGCCGACAGAAAGGTGGGGAGAACCAAGCTCCTGGACCCAAGTTCAGGAGAAATTTGGAGGTATCCCTTACGTCCTGGGGTCCCTGCAGAGTCAGAATTGGACACGGCCAGCTTCACGGGCTGCCACCCGTGTGGTCAGACAGGGCCCCTCAATCGGAGGCCTCATACTTGATTTAAAGCTCGGCTGTCCCTATCTTGATGATTTTTCCTTTTTATTTTGCACCGGGCTTTGCAATTTGTGTAGCCAAGCCTGGATCTGAGAATGTTGCGTGACAATGCACCGTGGCTGGCCGTGGCCCATCCCGGACCAGGACCCCCTCCCTACTGTTTCTGTGGGGTGCACTCAACACATCACGACTTGATAAGGTCTGCTTCTGGGCAACCTGACCAGCCCTGGAGCGCTTATGTGTCCTTGTGTGCTGTGCAAACGTGTGATTGTGTGTGCTTGTTACATCACCTCTGAGACACACACAAGACATGGAAGAGGAAGACAAGAGGGTGACGGACGGGGGCTTAGGAGGCGGAGGTGGGCGTGAGGAGAGAGCCCACTGTTCATTAAAGTGTGGCTTGGGATTTGTTTTGAATTTTGTACTGTATGCAATTGTTATGCATTTGAAGAAAAAAACTGCAGACAATTAAAACAGACAAGCAAAACCCAGAACCCCGATGTTGACATAACTGAGGCTAAGCTCCTTGGAATACAAGTCCTTTGATGTCTGGACGGACAGACTTCTGCAGCCCCAACTCCCCTCACTCCTTCCTGTTCACCTGTGTTCCAGGAACTCAGGAGTATTTCCTTTGCCTAGATGTGTCATGTGCATCTGTGTCTTTTCTCTTTGCTCATGTAATTTCTCCTCTTGGAAGGCTCTCTTCTTAATAGTTCACCTGGAGTCCTGATCATTCTTTAAGGACTGTTTCCGGTTGTGTTGTCTTTGGAGCCATCCTGACCTAACCCGCAAAAAATCAGTGTTTCTCCCTTGTCTAATTCTTAGCCATTTTCCTACATAACTCTTTTACAACAGGATTTTTAGTAATATATTTAAAAATGTAAATTAAATAAATTGAAATTCTCAATTTCTAATACAGCATATCATGCACATAGTAGATGTTCATAACCAGTCAATGAATCCAATTTTAGGTTTTTGTCTTCAGGGAATTGAATATATGGACTAGAAGTGGGGAATCTTTAGACCTATATGGTAGATGTAGACATTGCTGCTTCGTGGGACTTGCAATAGGAAAGTTATACCCAGTACACAGAACGCAGCATGGAGGACTCGATCGGGCCATTCCCACAGCATGAAGGTCGGCCGCTGTAGGCATTACCTGTGTAGAGAAGGCTGTGAACATTTCAGAAAAGATGTTGAAGATCTAAAATATCATTGATGGGCTTCACCTGCTTACTTTGTATTATCATTTTATGTTATTGTATTTTCTTTTATAAAAATAACACACTGTCTCTGCAAAGACCTGACTATGTCCAGAGATTAACTTTGATTTGGGGAAAATTAGTTCAGAATAAATGAATGTTAACCCGAACAGCTTTCAGTCAATGTTGGCTATTAAAATTATTTTCAAAATATGGTTAGAGTTACATAGAAAAATATGCACAGCAAAACAACCAAGAAGAGATGTTCGCAAATCTCTGGAGTAAAGAGACAACGAAGTTTACCTCTGAATGGTGGCAACTGTGTGATGGAAAAACAACTTAAAACCAAATAACTGAGACATTGTTCAAGGGTTTGTATGCATTTGCCCTAATCTTTTAAAGAAGGATGGTTTAACAGGTCTTGTACACCAAGGTGTCCTGTAATATTTAGTCAGTAATACTGACAGTTTATCTAAGGAATTCATACCCAGCACATCTGATTGGTTTGTGTCATTTGACTGGCAATTCAGATCAAAATCCTTCACGGTTTTGCCCAGTGTCCATATGGGATGATGAGGTGGTGTGGACAGGGGCCAGTGAGGCCCTGCGGTCTGCGAAGCTCCTGTGGTGGAGTGGCTACTGTCCACCATTCTCCCTCCTCCAGATTAGAAATATGAGTCCACCTCTACTGGTGTGTTTGTAACAATGCCCATGAAGAGGGAGGGGTTCGTTCCCTTCCCCACTGACCCAGCTTGGCCATGGGACTTGCTTTTGTCACAGAATGTGAGCAGAAGTGACAGTGGAGAGTTCAGGCCAGGCTCAGGGGGATGGCGTGTCCCTACTCACTCTCTCATATGTAGGGAACCCTCTGGCAGGTGTGGGTCCCAGGAGACTGGGGATGTGAGTGGAGCAGATCCAAACCCAAGCTCCTTCCTGGTGCCAAAGTCAGCTGGCTCCGAGTGAGCCCACCTGAGACCCCAAGGAGGATCTGTGCTGTGGCTGTAAAGTCACTGGGGTTTTGAGGTTGACAAGCAGTCCCCTTCTCCTATGCCCCACTCAGCTAAAAATAATAATTATTTAACCAGTCCTATTCTTCTTAAAAGGCACTTTCAGGACCATCTCTGTCATTCAAGGAGATCCCTTGGCTCTCCTGGCCAACTCCAAAGAGTTCATCAAATAAATCTTTCAAACATGCTGTTTCCTGCATCCCTTTACATCTCTGGAGATAGTTTGACATTTCTTATCGATAAGATATCAAGGCAAGAATCTGGCTGGCTCAGTTGTACTCATTTCTGGAGAATGTACAGTCCATAAATACTGCCCAGATAAAGACACCTGGCCCTCCCCATGCGTTCAGCACCGGGTTCTTTCCTGGACCTCTTGTTTCCCTCAAGGGAAAATATCGTGCAATAATAGAGATGATGACAAATGTGTCTACCATTTTTAATGAGTACATTTTAGAAGGAAAATTTTACTAGCATAATTTTTCTCTGCAGAGTATCTAGTAACAGCTCAAAACACATTTTATGTAACTGATGAAAACATATTTATCATAGGATTATGAGTAACAATCCTATCTTGTTATAATGATTTTTTTGGAGTAAACTTAAATGGGGTATTAGAAGACAACAATGTGGTTTCTTTGACAGGCCTTACAAAATTCATGTTTCCCCAAGGAAATCATGGCTGTTCTAGAATCCAGTTTTCTTAAACAGTCCTCTGGTGCAGGAAGTATGAAAACACAGGCAGACGTTGCCTGTTAAGTGGCAGTGTTGGTTCAAACACCAAAAGTGACATTGCACCTATATAATGCAATCAAAATGAAAGCTCTTTAAATTAAGAAATAGACATGACAGTCTCCATTAGTTCTATGAATTGCACTAATGTTAATTACTTCTCATAATTTCTGTGTCAGTGATATATGGTCACTATCATCCAGCCGGTCCACTGGTTGAATCTGTTGGTCAACGCAGAAATGAGGTGGATGCACGCTGTTACTAGGAGAAAAGTTAGCTAATTTTGGAACAACAGCTGCTTTTAACCTAAACACATTGAGTAGAAAGCTAGGGGTAGTGCTGATAAGGCTGAAGAAAACATTGGCGTTCTCTCTTTCTGTTACTTCCTGTTGTATTTTATTGTAAAATTCTGGATAAGTGCACAGACTTGGGCTTAAAATCTATGAAATATAGCACGGCAACTCAACACCCAGAGAAATTTGGAGCTAGAAGAGAAACGGGAGGTCACCTGCCACTGATTTCATTTTAGTAAAGAGGCATCAAGCACCGGAGTTTGAGTGACTTCCATAATTATCCAGTGACATGCCTCGTTGTCCTCATCCTGCCGATTTCTCCCCATATGTGGCCCTGCATCCATACATCTATGGACGTTTGATGTGTAGGTTAGCCTAAGCCAACTAGAGCCTTGATAACTAGGTGTCGGAGAGAATGCTAGAAGGTGATTTGCTTGCAGGAGTGAGCTGGGAGGGCGTTGCTATGGTTAAAGGAAAGGTTAACCTACTAGTGGAAAGCTTCATTCAACCAGCGAATACAATTCACTTGACTGATTACAGAATTCATGTTTCCCCAAGGAAACCATGGCCGCGTTCTAGATCGAGCTGCTGGATCATGGCCAGTGTGGTGATGCAAATGTCTGCAAACCCAATCTTCCCTGCTCACTTAGCAGCCCCCGTAACAACACCACGTTTGCCTTCCCTTGTGGGATTTTGGCAACAAGCGGTGTAAAAGCCCCTAAAGAATGGAGAAGGCTTTAAAAAGGAATGTGTATACCTAAGAGTTAACACACAGATAAGCATTTTAGATAAATACTATCTCAAAGAGGTGGTAAATTCCAAGACCATCACAACAGCGATGTCTCCACTGGCCCTGGATCAGATGAGGACGAGATCACCATCACCATCATCCTCGCTAATGTTTATTATGGGATCACTCTAGCCCAGAATTTAGTATTAGATGTACTATCTCATCAGTCCTCAGAATGACCCAATGAGCTAAATATTACAATTATGGCTATTTTACAGATGAGATGGTAAAGACTTTGCGAGATTAATATTTCACGCAAGAACGTCAACCTGAACACAAAAGCAGGTCTCCTACTCTTTCTCCTCCGCACTGGGCTAACCCTCACCAGGTGCCAATGGGGTAGACAGGTTGGTGCATATTTAAGATGGTAAATGTCCTCACATACTGTATTCATAATTTCCCCATCAGTGTATCAAACGCTTGCAGGCTTAACTCTATGCATATTGAGTTGCCATAGTTTCAGGGATATTTGTACTCTGTTTAAAGCTTAAGAACATATTTGTGGACTCCTAAAATTCTCTTACAAATTAGGCACACAGACTTGTTCTTTTGCAATGTACTCAGTGCATTTTACTGTTGGTGAGTAAGTGTCTTGAACAGATTTCTAGTCACATGCCAATGGTTATGAGCCTATTTATAATCATGCTAAAACAGATGTTTAAATGTGCAGTATACTAATTTACGGCAATATGTATTATATAATGACCTCGAGGGCATTATGCTGAGTGAAGTAAGTCAGACAGAGAAAGACAAATCCTGTAGGATCTCACTTATATGTGGAATCTTAAAAAAATAGAATAAGAGATCAGAGTATTTGTGGTCACAGAGGCAGGAGGTGAGGGGTGGGAGATTGGATGAAGGTGGTCAAAAGGCAAAAGCTTCCCTTTATAATATAAATAAGTACCGGGGACTTAATGTATAGCATGATGTCTATGTTAACACTGGTATACTTGAAACCAGTGTTATACTTGAAACCATTATACTGGTACACTGGTATACTATGTCTTGTATATTTGAAAGTTGTTAAACAGAGTAGATTCTAAAAGTTCTCATTACAAGGGAAGAAATGTTTTTTGTATTTATGTGAGGTGATGGGTACTAACTAACCTCGTGGTGGTAATCGTTTCCCAATACATGCAAGTCAACTCATTATGTTACTGAAAGTGGGGTCTGGCTGCTCGCCACTCAAAAGCCAATAAAAAGACAAGGTTGGTGGAAAGAAAAATTTGCCTTATTTCGGATGCCCCCAACTGGGGGTGGGGGGGGAGGGTGGACCCCTGTCCAAGGGCCCACTCCCCACACCCCCACTGACAATCAGGGGGCAAGAGCTTTTATAGATGGAGGGAGGGGGCTACATGCAGACAGAGCACAGCCAGCTCTGACAGTCATCTTGAAATTGGTCGTGCGGTGCTCTGATCAGCGTCATCTTGATTGTTTTCAGCACAGTTAGTCTTCAGTTCCAGGGTCGGTTTGTTCCCATTTCCTTGAGGTCAGTTCTTGGAATTGTGGCAGCTTATGTCATGGCTATGGCCTGGTCATTGTGTAGTTAACTTCTTCCACCTGGTGGGGATTTCGGTGTCTACAAGACGGCTCAGAGGACATGGCCCAGAGTATGATCTCTAGCCCTTGAGGAGGAACTAAAGGTCCTTGACTTTGCTTAATGACTAAACTACTGTTATTTGGTCTCATTCGACTGTTTACCTTTGTCTTTGCATTTTCACACTTCTCTGATTAAACTTATTCTTTGGCTAAAGTTTTTCCACAGACAAAAGGCAGGGACAGGATATCGGGGGAGAGACCATAGGGCCCTGCTCCTTTTCAATTATGCTGTATACCTTAAACTTACACAGAGAAGTATGTCAATTATATCTCAATAAAACCAAAAAGGAAACATAATTTTAAGCTTGAAATGTGCATGAGTATCTAATAAGGATTGATTATAACGAAAAGAAATAATAACATAAGCTATAACATTAAAAACATACCTACAGAAAATGAACTACTTTAAAAAATGTGCAGAAACACAATGGAACATTGCATCTGACAAAATTCTAATATTACACATTTATGCATACTTTACTGTGTTGTTTCATAGAAAAGGATTCATTTAAAACTATAGAAAATGTGGTTGCTTTTACAGATGCTGCTTTGGTATTTTCAATCATTAATCTACCATCAACTCAACAAATCACTTTTACTTAATGCATGTGCCACCAATGTTAACAAAAATAAATTTAAACATCAAAATTAAAAATATTCTATCCAAATCCTGCACAAAGAAGTAGTTGTCTTTTTTTTTTAACTGATCTTTTTCTTACTTATTTGGCATGTATAAAGCAATAGCAGAACCTGCACTGCTATTGAAAATGTTAAATTTTATCATAAAGTAAGAAAGTAGTTTAGGTAGACAAGTGTTAAGAATTTTTTGACGTTTTTCTATGTAGAGAAATACATTTATATACTTAGCATATAAGTAATTTCTATAATTTAAAAATAATTAAAAATAATTATATCTTTCCCTAAAGAGCTTAATAGTTATCAAAGACTTTTGCCTATGTGTTGTCATTTTAAGCCAACCAGACTCTTGGATGAATATTTTTTAAAAATTTACTTTATTGAAGTATATTCAATTTACAATGTTGTGTTAATTTCTGCTGTAGAGCAGAGTGGTTCAATTATACATATGTGTATACTCATTCATATTCTTTTCCGTTATGGTTTATCACAGGATATTGTACATAGCTCCCTGTGCTGTGCAGTAGGATCTTGTTGTTCATCCATTCTCTACACAATAGTTTTTTGCATCTGCTGACTCCAAACTCCCACTCCGCCCCATCCCTCCCCACCACCTCCCCTTGGCAACCACAAGTCTGTTCTCTATGTGAGTCTGTTTCTGTTTTGTAGATAGGTTCATTTGTGCCATAATTTAGATTCCACATAGAAGTGATATCACATGATATTTGTCTTTCTCTGTCTGACTCACTTCACTTAGTACGACAATCTCTAGGTCCATCCATGTTGCTGCAAATGGCATGATTTCATTCTCTTTTATGGCTGAGTAATATTCCATTGTATATATGCACCACATCTTCTTTATCCACTCATCTGTCAATGGACATTTAGGTTGCTTCCATGTCTTGGCTATTGTGAATAGTGCTGCTATGAACATAGGGGTGCATGTATCTTTTTGAATTATAGTTTTGTCCATTGAATTATAGTGTATGCCCAGGAGTGGGATTGCTGGATCATATGGCAACTTTATATTCAGTTTTTTGAGGAACCTCCATACTGTTTTCCATAGTGGCTGCACCAGTTTCCATTCCCACTAACAATGTAGGAGAGTTCCCTTTTCTTGGATGAATATTAAATCATTCATTCATCTATGGCTCTGTAAGAATATATTAAATCATCACCACATGGCAGGCACCTGGGGGGATGCTGACCTCCCCTGGAGAAGAAGCATGATTTCTACCCTCATGAAACTTACAGACCAGTGTAGTGGGTGATTCAGAAGGATAAATCAGGTGAAAGGGTGACCACAAGGTGACGTGGGATCATGAGAAAATGGTTCTAACACAGTCCAAGTGGTCTGGAGAGGCTTGTTAGAAAGAAGTCTCATCTAACCTGAGACCCAGGTCAACCAGGCATGGGTTCAGGTGACCGGAGGGACAAGAATATGGATGGAGAACTTTCCAGGCAGAGAGACAGGATGTCAGATGACAGCAGGGTGCTTCAGGACTTGGCTTTGAACTGCTGGAATGAGTAAGAGGTGGCCCAGGGTCACTGTCTTCAGGGCTCACTTTTCAAGAGAGAGCAAAAAAAGGCAAGCACTCCATGACCTTTTCCATTAGTATTTTACCAAATTTAACCTGATAGAAGATTAAAGTTCAACGTTTGATGATTTAGTGAATTATCGCCATTTAATTAATTAATTACATTCAAATATATAAACAAATGTGTTAGTGGAATACCTATATGTTCTTAAACATCAATAGGGAAAATATTTCTACAGGTAACTCCATTCTCTGACCATACTCATACTCTCAGTCCAGTGATGTGCTGGTAAATGTTTGTCAACCAGCTTTCAAGAGAAATAGACACAAACACACACGCTGATTTCCATGACGTAGCCACTCCCAGTGTGGAGAACTACAACCTGCCAGTTTGGCACTAACTGGTTCACGATGTTATGAAAATTTTACAGCTGGAACTAGCCAATTCTAGCATGGTATTCAGTTTCTGATACTTTTTAGACTTCAGTGAGTTATAATTACATATAATAAATTTCACGTACCTAAACTGTAAGATCTGATCGTCTGTGACATTTGTACAGCCATGAAGCCATCGTCACACGCACACAATATCCCTGACATATCCTTCTCCCCAGACTCCTCCTCCTGCCTCTTTGTAAACCCAACCTTCTCTCCCCTCCATCCACTTTCCCCTCCCAAGGCCACTGTTGACCTTCCTTCTGTCACTATTGATTAGTTGGCACGTCTAGAGTTTATGTAAATAGATTATGAACATTTTTGTCTGGATTTTTTTCACTCAGCATGACTATACTGAGATTCATCCATGTTGTTGCATATATTATTAATTCATTTATTTTTATGAATGAGTAGAATCCCACTAAATGGATATACCACCTCTTAACGTAACCACTCATCTGTTGATAGACATTGGGTTGTTTTCAGTTTGGGACTATTACCTAGAGCTGTTATGAACATTCTTGTACAAGCCAAGTGGAAATTTGCTTTCATTTACCTTGAGTAAATACCCAGGCATGAAATGGTCAGGTAGTGTGACAGGTGTATGCTTAACATTTGAAGAAATAGACAAACTCTATTCCAAACTGTTTTCCAAAGTGGGACTTTATCTTCCCAACAGTTGTGTATGAAAGTTCCAGTTCATTTCTTCCACACCTTGCCAATACTTGGTAGGGTCAAGCTTTTTAACTATTCTGATAGGTACATAGTAGAATCTTATTGAGATTTTAATTCCCATTGACCTGGTGACTGACAGAGCTGGGCATCTTTTCAACCATACTTAGGGGGAAGTATTCAATCTTTTATCATTAAGTATGTTGTTAGCTATAGATTTTTTAGATGCCCTTTATCAGGTTGAGGAAGTGTCCTTATATTCTTATTCCCCTCTTGTATTTCTATTTTCTTTCTGCCTGATAGACTTCTTTTAACATTTTGTATATTGCAGGTCCATTGGTGATTAATTCTTCCCAATTTTGTATGCCTGAAAAAGTTTTTGTTTTAGTTTTGTTTTTGAAAGATATTTTGTCTAGGTATAGAAGTCTAGGCTGATATATATAATATAAATTAAATATATATATTTAATTTCAGTATTTTAAATATTGGACTCCATTTTCTTCTCAATTACATTGATTGTTTCTTATGAGAAATCTCCTGTCATTATTAGTTTTGTTCCTCGATATGTAATGTGTTGTTTTTCTTTGGCTCTATTTACATTTTTTCTCTCTATCACTGATTTAGACAATTTGACTACTATGTGCATTGGTATAGATTTTTTTTCACTTTACTTAAGATTGGGGTTCATTGGGCTTCATCAATATGTGGCTTCTTACTCAACACATTGGGAAGTTTGGGGCATTATAATTGTTTTTCTCTCTTCCTTTGGGACTCCAATTACAAGTATGTGAGTCACTTCAGGTGCCTTATAATTCACTGTGCTCTGTTAATTTTTCTAAATCCTTTGGTCTCTGTGTGTTTTCTTATGGATAGTAGCTTTGCTAGGACTTCAAGTTCACTAATCTCTTGTTTTCTCCCCCCAAATAAGCACACATGTATTTTCATCTCACACATAGTTTTCATGTCTAAAAGTTCTGTTTGGATGCATTTTATACCTTCATCGTATCTACTTAACTTTTTGAACATGTGGAATACAGTTATAAAAACAGTTTTACTGCCATTTTCTAACATCTGCATCAGTCCTGGGGCAGTTTTACTGGATCGAACTTTCTTCTTATTGTAAGTTCTGTTTGTTTTCATTATTGCGTATACAGCACTCTTTGATTATATACCAGATGTGAATTTTACTTTGTGGCATGCTGGATATCCCTATATGTATTCTCATATTCTATTCTAGTTTGGGATTCAGTTAAGTTGCTTGAGGGCAGTTTAATCTTCTCAGGCCCTGCTTGTAAGATTCATGAGGTGGGATGACAGCAGCACTTAGCTTAAGGCTCCTTAAGGCCAGAGCCTCCTGATCATTGTACTCAACACACCATGAAACACAAAGAAAACTATAACGACCTATCACCTCGTGCTCACAGTATATATATGCATCTATATGTATATATATGTATGTATATATGCACACACATACCTGGTCACTGTAGAGTGACTATTATAAACAAACAACTAGAAAGTAACAAGTGTCAGTGAGGATGTGGAGAAATGGCCACCCTGTGCGCTCTTGGTGGGAATGTACAGTGGTGCAGACGCTATATAAAACCAGGACGACAATTCCTTGAAACTAAACACAGAATTACCATATGATCCAGCAATTCGACTCAGTATGGTTCTTTTAAGTCCTAGCCAGAGAGATTAGGCAAGAAAAAGAAATACAAGTCATCCAAACCCAAGAGGAAGAAGTAAAATTATCTCTGGAGATGACATGATCTTACATGTAAAAAACCCTAAAGACTCCACACACACACACAACTGTTGAAACTAATAAACAAATTCAGCATAGTTGCAGGATACAAAATCAACATACAAAAATCAGTTGTGTTTTTATACACCAAATAAATTACTTGAAAAAGAAATTAAGAAAACAGTCCCACATACAATAGACTCAAAAATAAAAATAATAAAAATGAAATTGTGTAGATAGGAATATGAGCATATTTTAAAGATTCCTAGAGATAGCTGTAGATATGTGTACTAGGTATTAGGAGAAATACGAAGAAAACATTGAAATTTGAGTTAAATTGTATTATTGTCTTATGATGCTCTTATACCATAGGCTTGCTTTGGGTGTTGGAGAGTCCAAAACTGATTTTGTTTTACCCAATTTTACTTAGGTTTTGGGTCACCAGCTTTACTTTTGAATTGACAATTTCAGTTTAAAATATGTACATTACTGTACTTCTAGATTCTTTTCACCATGCTAGGTGCTTTATCAAATTAATAGAATTTTAAATTAAATCAATTAATTAAGAACTTCTTATGTAAACTCTTTTTACTGCTCTTCTGAATGGGGAAAATAAAATATTTTATACAAATTTACAAGCAAAGAAAATTTCTATTTTTTTCCATTGTTCAATAGCTTCAAAAATTGAAAGAATGAAATTCATAGGATAAGAAACACTTTCAGGATCAGATGTTTGAATTAAAAGCGTTTCATTTTATACTCTGCCGTAATAATTTCAGCTCACTTTTGATTCATCCTATTCACTGAAGGGTCAAGATAGTCATTGAGGAATAAATTCATTGTCGGTGTGAGTATTGTTAGACAGCTCATTACTAACCCACACCCAACGAGAAATTCCATTCATCAGAGGAATCCTTTGGCTTTCTCTCCTTTCAGGTTTTAATTTTTGTCCATATAAGTTGTGATAGTTAATTTTTTGTGCCATCTTGACAGGGCCACGGGGAGCCCAGACATTTGGCCAAGCTTTATTCTGTGAAGGCATTTTTGGATGTGATTAACATTTGAATCTGTAGACTAAGTAAAGCAGATTGCCCTCTCTAACGTGGGTAGGCCTTATCCAATCAGTTGAAGGCCTGAACAGAACAAAAATTCTGACCCTCCCTTGAATATGAGGGTACTCTCCTCTCCTGAAAGTCTTTGAAGTGGGACATCGGCTTTCTCCTCCTTTTGGACCTGAGTGAAACATCGGCTCTTCCTGGGTGCCCTGACTGGAAATGCACCCTCAGTTGTCCTGGGACCAGGACTCCAGACAAGGACTGGACTTAAAAGACCAGCTCTCCTGGGCCTCAAGCTTGATGACTGCAGATCAGGAACTTGTCAGCCTCCATAATGGTGTGAGTCAATTCCTTACAATCAATCTTTCTGTATATATGTACCTCCTATTTGTTCTGTTTCTCTGGAGAGCCCTGACTAACACATAAAGTTTGCCAAATACTTTTTGAAAAGATCCAAAATTGAGTAGAAAATGAAGACCCTGACCCTTCTTATGAGGTCATGCAGCTTAGGACATCTTGCAAAATTTGGCCTTATCACTAACTTGCAAGGGCATTGAAAAGAAAGGAGATACTTTGAAACTCTTTTCTGTGATTGCACTTTGCAAAAGGTTAATGTTGCTCAATACTGGGAACCATATTTACATCTGTGGTGCTCACTGGGATATTTTATAATCACTGGGATTCTTCTGCCCTTCCTGACTGAATTCCACAGTAACAACGCATGCACATGTGCACACACCAAGCGAGCGGCGAGCACAACGCCGGTTGGCCTGAAAATCTTCCCATTTTGTCTCTTTGCTCAGATTCCTGCTCCCTAATTACAAAAACATTGTACAAATGTCATTCACGTGAATCTGTTTGTGGAGGCCCATCGCCATGTGTGCATTCTCCCAGGACACAGTGCAGACTGGTTCGGCACAAGTCCTTTCCCCTGAAAGACATTGAGCAAAACCCTGAAGAAGTGAAGCAAATTCAGGGAAAACTCTGCAGAAACACCATGTTGACACACACCCTTCACTGACCCTGTGTGTAGATGGCCCGGGTGTCTGTGGTGGTCATGTCTGTTTGGGGCCCTGGTGCGGCTGGGAGACCCTGGTTTCCTGTGTATTGTGTATCAGAGTTTGGCCATCTTTAGGGTTTGAGAAAAAGAAAAGCACTGGTTGTCTGTATGGAGTTACTAGACGTCAATGTGCGTGATAAGATCCTTATCAAAAGAAACTAAGTGGATACTTTGTCCTTGCCGCTCTACTGAGGGCGGGGGTTATTCTTCAGCATCAAGAACGGGGGACCTGACAGGTGGATCTGGGGCAGCTTTTATTGGAGGTTCTGGGCGGAACAGAGACAGCTGCACCACCTTCTGGAGGGTTCCTTGGCAGACGCCTTGGTGTCCCGTGTGGGACCAGTGACATTGCTCCCAGGGGGCCTTGGGTGGACCAGCTTCCGCCTCCCTGAGGGAGAGGATCCTCCTTACTGACGCCGGGTGCCCTGGTCCAGCCGAGGAAACGCCCCCAGACTGTCTTCCGCTCCCTTTCCTTTCTCCCGCTATGCATTCCCTGCTTTATCACAATCCAATTATGCCCCTGCTGACTGTCCCCCAGGATTTTGCTTGAACATTGGTTCCTGGTTAAGCAGCTTTCTGGTGCTGACTGTGGACTGATTTGGAGCCTGGGCTGCGAAAACGGTGTTGACGGCGTAGTTCTGAGGCAGAAGCAGCCCTCACATCGCTTTAGATTCTTCCTGATCCGCAGAAGCAGAGGCTGAGACTTGGCTTTCAGACTTGTAATCCTCCTCTCCACCAGGCTCAGCAAGGAATCCTGTAGGAAGTAGCCCTATGGAGCCTGTCAGCCCCTTCAGGCCTCAGCCTCACACCTACAATATTCCCAGGGACCAGCCTGGTCCAGGCACATGGTATATATCGACTTTATACTGATTGACTTAGCAAAAGAAAAAAGATGTTAATCAATGAACTTCTGCTGGGTAATCAGAAGTCCTCCTCTGATGAACAAGGCAAGGATAAACGGGATTCAGGATGGAGTCACCAAGGGAGCCCCCATCCCTCCCTCAGTGACGCCGAGAGTGGGCATCTGTGCCCACACCCCTGGGGCATGTCCCCGAGTCTCGGGCCATAGCCCTGGCAAGGGGGTGGGTGAGCCCCTGCCATCCTGGACCCTCTGTTCTCCTGGAGGTCACAGGCCAGTGAGAGCGAGGGACCCCCTCCAGGAATCCGCAGAGAAGCTCAGCGTAAATGGGGTCCTGAGAGATAAGAGGACAGTGGGAAGTGGCGGGTGCAGGGAGGGGTCTTGGTTGGCTGGGCCTGGAGGAGACTTCGAAGCTGACACCTGGGCTACTTTAGTAGAAAGAACCAGCCGTCTGACAGCTGTCGGGTAAGTGTTTAGGGCAGAAGGGGTAGCAAGGTCAAGGTCCCTGAGAATAGCATTTGAGGCCACAGAAAGGTGACCGGGCGGGGGAGGGGAGCCCAAAGGAGACAAGAGAGGGGGAGGGGGAGGGGCGACCACGGAAGTTGGGGAGGGAGGTCACTGGGGGTGGTCAGCAGGGCACCAAGGGTGTCATGCCTGCAGTGTCCCTCCAGTCACTCTGGGGGGTGACTCCAGGGGGGCAGGCACAGCAGTTGAGGCTCTCTTGCCCCTGCAGGTGGCTGAGGGCTTGCAGGGCCCCAGGCACTTCCCCAGCCCTCTGTGGGCTCATGGGTCCCTGGAGAGGTATTGGGGCTCCCATTCCACTGTCATTTAGTCAGTGCAGAAGGGCTGCCTCCTGGGAGCTGAGCGAGGTGTGGGGCCCTGGAGTCAGCATCCCAGCGGCTGGCTGGCCTGTCCCTCGGCTCCAGCGGAGTCTGGGGTTTCTGGAGTGGGAGGGACAGATGGGGAGAGTGACGTCTCGGCCCAGGCTGGGGAAGGGCTGCTCCCAGCCTTGCAGATGTGGGATCCGGAGTTCCAGGGAGAGGTAAGATCAGGATAACTCACCAGCCTTGGCTTGAGGAGCCACGTCCCCTGTGGAGGGTGGATAAGGAAGACGAAGACACCAGTGCCGCTTCTGTGGGCATGGGTTTACATCCGATGGCACGTTTGAACAGAAGTAGGACAGGTGAGTCTACGGCCAGACGGGGCTGGGCCTGGCTGAGGTGAGGCCCGAAACCCGACAGGATGACCGGATGAGTGAGCCCGGAGGCCAGGAGGCCGGACAGGAGGAGACCTGACACCGGCAGCTGAGCGTCAGGTGTGGGAGTGCAGGACACAGCCGAGGGAAGGAGTCCAGCACGCTGGGAGAGCACCACCTGGCCTCACCCGGGTTCCACGCTGCTGCAGCCAGGTCGCTGTGACCCCCGGGGTCCCCCACTGGATCAAGAACCTGCAACATTTGTCTTATCACAGTGTTTCGGAGGTTTTGTAAAGCAACAAACACGGGGAAAGTGAAGAAATTTGGCGTCATAGCTCAGAAGCACTGATGAGAGGACAGAGCAGAGCCCTGGGCCTGAGAGCAGCCCTGGCTCCCTGCCGGCTGTGCTGTGGGACTAGAGCTTCGGGGGTCACTTTGGCCTCGCTGCCCTCTGGCCTGGAGCCATAAACTGGTGTCCCCTGCTTGGTAAGCATCCCCACCGCATGCTGGGGACCCTGGAGGTGGACCTCGTTCCACCTGCTGACGCTGCCAGAAGAGCACAGAGCCCTGGGTTGGCTCAGACCGGGTTCCGACCCGGTGGGTTTGGGGGTGTGCCTGTCTCACAGGCAGGAAGCCGAGGCCCAGGGCGGGGCTTTGGCAGTGTCACAGACGGCCTGGGGCTGGATCCAGGCTTCCACTCTCACTGCCCCATTTCACGGCCTCCCCAGCTTCTGCCCGGTCTCACGCGGGCCGAGGCCGCTGGCTACCTCCTCACCCCCTAGCATTTCTGGGCGGCTGCTCCCTTCCCACCGGGGCTGCAAATAACCCACGACCTCGTCCTGCCTGGCCTCCATTCACAGGACCCTTTGTTCAGGAATCCTCTCCTGTCCCCGGCCCCCTGCACCCTCACGTCGGAATCACACACGGTTGTTTCTCCTCTGCTGTCGGGCAGGGCAGAGCGAGTTCCAGGAACCCTCCGCCCAAAGGAGGGTGAGAAAGCCCTTTGCTGACTCAGGGCCAGGAGAACCTAAGAGGAAACAGATGCCCGCAGCTGCGGTGTCTCCATCCAGGGCGCCTAGCTCCCTGCTCCCGGCTCCGCCCCTGCGAGGGTCAGATGGTCCCGGCCCCCCGCCCTCACCTCCAGACCCCCTCGGTTCCCGCAGAGACCGAGATCCCGGAGTGAGGGGTGCTCGGAACGCCCCAGGGAGCTGCGCTGGGCTGACCCTCCTTCGATTCCACCCAAACCTCAGCTGTTCAGTTTTCTCGTAAGAAGAGCAGAGAGTTCATTTTGTTTGTCTGTTTGTGAACCCACTGGCTCATTCTCTAACTCAAAAGGTACTTACGGAGCATCTGCAGCACGTGGTACAGAGCAGACCCCGTTCTCCGGCCAGCGGCCCCGCGTGTGCCAGGACCGCCCCGTGTTTCTGGTGAATCCCCTGCCACGTCTCCTTCAGGGTCCATGGCCATCAGTTGACGCTCAGGTGTTCATTGTGACTGGAAGTCGCTGACAAACAGGGAGCTGCCAGGAATGAGCGGGAATCTCACCCTGTTTCCTTGGTACGTAAATTCTAATTTTGCTCCAGAGACACGAAGACACCTTTTCCAGAGGCTTCTCCAGGCATCTGGAGTCAGTGGCGTGGCCCCCTAGGCATTTGCTCTGGTCCCCTCTCCATCCCGCCTGTCCTTCCCCCTCCTGCCCCAGGGACCACGTCCATCTAAAGTCCAGTGTCTGGAACTGGGCACCTGCCCAGTGGGGCTGGAAGTGGGGGATTATACATGCACTGGGCATTTCTGTGGGAACACAGCCCAGCCTAGGCACCTGGGGTGAGAGCTGCACCCCATACCCCACCCTCTGTGTAGGATGCCCTAAACAGGGTGATGTTTGATCTTGTTGCAGGAACCTGCCTGGACCCCCATCTGTCCTCCTCATCCCAGAGCCCCTGATTCCCGATCAGACTCAGAGTCATAGCCAGGCTGACCCCATCCCCAGCCGGGGACGGTCACTGGCCCAGTCAGTAGCTGGTCCTGCAGTCCTGATGTAGCTTGCCTCACTCCACTCCACCTGGGCCTCCCACAACGACTGTGAAAATGAGTTTCTGGAACCTGGCAGTGCATCTGCGTTGGTCTCCTGGGGCTGCTGTAACAAAGTGCCACAAACTGGGCGGCTTGAAACAACACTGGCGAATTCTCTCACCATCTGGAGGTTGGACATCTGAGGTCCAGGTGCAGGCAGGCCTGTGCTCCCTCTGGAGGCTCTGGGGAGGTCTTACTGCTTCTGGGGCTGCATGATCCTCAGGTTCCTTGGCTTGTGGCCTCATCCCTCCCATCTCTGCTTCTGTCCTCACATGGCGTCCTGTATCCCAATGATCTTCTTGTTATAAGGACACCAGTCACTGGACGTAGGTCACCCTCCTCCAGTACGACCTCACCTGCAGAGATTGTGTCTCCAAACAGTGTCAGGCCACAGGCTCCAGGTGGCCACGCACTGGGGGATGTGACCCAGCCTGCTTTGGCCCTTCTTTCCCCTCTCCTGTTAGATGCACACACCTTCCTCATCCCCGAAAACTGATATTCTGCTCAAGTGTCTGTTAACTCTTCAGAATTCCCGTTTGCCTGCTGTGACTGACCTTGCCTTGTGGTTCGTGGTCACATGTCCCTCTGTCCCGTGGTGGCCACCCAGGACCTTCTGTGCCTGCTCCAGCCTCCAATGCCCCCTGTGCAGCAGAACTGCCAAGTCCAGCTTCCCCTTTGGAAGAAACCTCTTCTCTGGAGCCCCAGCAAGGTGATCCCTCTGGCCAAGCGCTCCTCTGACCTGGCACTGCTTGTGGTCTCTTCTCCTCAGCCGCGAAGCTGGTGAGACCCTTCCTCACCCCGTGTGCTCCTGAGATGCTCAGCACAGCAGGGCTTCCTGTCTTCAAGCTCGTTGGGTGAGTGGCCGTCAGACGGGTGGGTAGATAAAGAAAGGCACTGACGGCTCCGTCTGCTGGCAGGTGGGGCATGAGGGTTTAACCACCGCTTTCTGGACAAAGGAACAGACAACCTGTCAGCAAAGTCAGGTCAACTAGCATATCAACAAGCTCCACTGAAAAGGCTTTAAGGGAAACGGGATTATACATTCTTCTTTGGAGTCTGAGACAACATCAACTGAGTTACATCGAGTCCAGCTTTTTTAATTTAAATGATGACTGTGTCACCAATTAGTTGACCAAAAGCAAGATATCTTACCTTGAACAAGACATATGCTATATATTCTTTGAGTCAAGTTTCTTCTTCCTCTGTACGTCAGAAATTGATATTGTGTACCCGGTAATAAATGTACAGTCACCATAAACAAAGGCTTTCAGAAAATGCAAACAGGGGGCCAAGGTTATGGTCCTGCTCGGTGACAAGCCCTCTCCCTGTCCCACTCCATCCTGCAAACCCCCAGGGACACCCTGGCTGGGCTGCAGTGTGGCTGGCTCTGTGTGCACCTGCTGCCCCTCCGTGGCCCCCACCTGGCAGGGACCCAGGTGTAGAGGATGCAGGTTCCTCAGCAACGTTACCCCCGTCAGATTCCAAGGTGGCTTAGAGCAAACTCCCTCTAACACCCTTTAGCTGAGACTTGACATGTCGACTGCTGACCACACCGCTGCCCGGTACCTCGGGGGTCGTCAGCCCATGCAGCAGACCACACCTCCTCTTCTGTCTGCGGTCCAACCTGGTCTTGGGGATGCCTCGCCTCCTCCCTCCATCCACCTGCCCCTCATCCGCCCCCTCTCCCATCCATCTCCTGCCTCCGTCCAGGGCGCAGCCTGGCCTCAGGGGATGTGTGAGCTCTGGGAAGTGGCAGGGAGTCTGGCTGTTGCTATTCTTACTTCTCGAGGCTTCCTCTTGCACGACCCGCTTATCGGGCTGTGCTAGTAAGCGAGCCTGTGGAAGGTGACTACAGCTTGTTCATGCCGCTGGGAAAGTCTGTGCCAGAGGTTCTTGGCCGCACACTGGGCGTCCCCAGAGAGAGGCCATCCTATGGGGTCCGGGCTGAGCTCATGAAGTAGAATTTGGATGAAAATAATTCCCCATCCTGTTTCTCTGTCATCTAGGTGATGTGTTGACTTCCTTTTAGATTAAATATCGTACTTTCCGCACATGATAAATGAATTGGTCCGTATAATTTCATCAGTAGGTGGACTGATCATTTCCACCCACTTACCCTTTTGCGTTTTATTGATTGTTACTTATTTGGTTTAGAACGACCATTCTCACTTTGGGTAATGTGAACCAGATCTGAAGCCTACAGCTTGCATTCTTTCTCCTAAGCAAAAAGGGGAGTTCCAGCCAATCTTGCTGGTTTTATTTATAGCATTTTATTTCCTGAGAGAAGACAGGAAAAGTCAGTCTTCTCCTCACTCATCTGGCTTCTCCTCTGTGGTCCCCCAGCTGCGGGTCAGAGCAGGGGTGGGGCTACAGGGTTGGGGGGAGGCTGGACCAGACCGGTGCCCGGTACTCCAGCAAATGCGAGATCAGAGGAGGAATTATGTCATTTCTCCGAAGGAGTGAGTTCAGCTTGCTTCCGCGTGTGTCTGACTGACAGCCCCACACAGGACCCAGCGCATATAAGGAGCGCCTGCTGCCCGGCGGGTACCGAGCTCTGAGCCCAGCTCCTCTGCTGAGTGGGGCTGGGTCTCCTCCCTGACGCTCATACCTCCTGGACCCCATTCCCAACTCTGAGAGGAGTCATCCCTGCAGGTTTTCCACATACCAGGTAAGAGCTTTTTTTAAATTTACCAAAACATTTCATTGTAGTTTAATTTTCAGAAAAGCCTCTTTCTGATTCTAAGAGGGGAGAAGGAGAAAGTGCAGAAGAGGTTTAAAGTAAGGAGGGGGCATGCCTGTTAGTACCTCAACAGCAAACACGTCTTCACCTTGTATTTGTGCCGCCCAGTTGGAGAACTGAGGCGAGTAAGCTCATTCCCAGCACTTTATTTGCAGGGATGATGCTGTGACCTGCCTGGGCTTTCACATCGCCTGAGGACTCTTGTTACTTTCGTGAATGTACCTGCCTGGAAACTTGGGCAGGTGCTTCTGTTTTCGGCTACAAAATCAGACATTTCCACATAAAGTTTATTATCAAGGTGCGGCCATGAGAAAGAAACTAGAAAAAATTGTTCCTGAGCACGTGAAAAACAAGCGGAGAGGTTATAGAGACAAATTCTAAACATTTTTCACGGCTGACAAGTGCTTTTGAACGTTCTTAATGAATAGTATTTAGTGAGCCTGTGCAGAGTGTTCCGACTGCCCGTGGACTCCAGCTGTTCTTGAAAGTCTGGGGAATAATTTGCAGTTGAAAAGGTAGAGGGGAAATAGCGTTACTTCTGTAAATCAGAGTTGGGCTCCTTTGGGGAAATCACAGCACTCTCGACCGAGGGAAGGAGGTGTTTCTCAGTGAAGTTATGTTTGCTTTGATTGTTGATATAAAAAGAATTTTAAAAGACCTTTACAAGTTCTAATGGTATTCTGTTGCAGAAGGCTTTGGAAACCTTTCCTTTGGAAAAAAATATGACCTTAAACAAGCACTAAATGTGTGAAGTGAGGCGTAGGATATGGGGGCGTGTGTCCCCGTCCCTATGGCGTATGTCGTAGGATATCATACGTGTTGCCTTCTAAGAACACAGGACTTGGTAAGGCTGTACCAGCCATACCCGTGACTCCGACCCTGCTGCGTTCTTTTCTGCTGTCGCGATCCCCTGAGATAAGATGGGACAGATGGCAGAGGGCTGATACTTCTGCTTTAGAATCAGAGGATTTGATTTTGTTAGCAACAGAGTTCAGTGTACTCCCTTGATAGGAAGCTGAGCCTCCAGAATTTGGAAATTTACATTTTGGATGGAGCTTGTCTTTGCCAGAGGCAGTGGTCACTGCTGTCTGCAGGGGACAGAGGTGCACGTGTGGCGGAATGGGGAAAAGACCTGAGCTTTGCAGACGTGCCTGCCCACCGTTTACTCTGAAACACTTGCGTAGTGTTCACTGAGTGCCAAGTGCTAGTCTAAGTCCCTTACGAGGCTTCACTCGTGTAACTCAGCCCTCTGGAGTCCTATCAACACCCTCACTCCTACTGCACTGGGTGGTCATGGGACAGCGCATTCCAACGAACAGCCATGCGCCCTGTGCTTGCTGGGCTACATAAGCCTTTACAGACACTAACTTGCTTGATTTATTTCTCACAATAACCCCATGAGTAGAAAATTTAAATGCCCATTCTTCATTCTACAGAAGAGGAGACTGAGACCAGAGAGGGTAAGTAAGTTTCCCCAGGTTGCACAGAGGGTGCCTGACAAGGCAGCTCTGAGCCTGGCCCGGCAGGGGCTTGCCTGGGCACACAGCTGGCTCCTCGATGTGCAGGTGGAACTCAGCGAAATTCTGGACTTGCTGTGCACAGACTGAAAGCAAGTGTCTGGATCCCAGGGGGAAACCTGAGGGTCCTGCATGGACCCCGCTTCCCCAGGAGATGGTCCCCATCTTGGGGGGAATGGGTAGTTCTAGGTTTCCAAATCCTTCTGTAGAGGGGACTCCTTGGATTTCTTCATCACTGAGAAGCTCAGGATATTTGAAGCCCTAAACAGGGAGGGGTGAGGGTCTCAGCTTGGCTTCACCTCAGCGGGACGCCGTGTATCGCTGGAGGGGCGTTGGGACCGTGCGCTGCTCAGCGGGGAGACCAGGAGGCTGAGCAGGGGTTAACGGTGGATGGGCTCCTGGCCAGTCTCTGACTTCTAGGCCAGTGTCTGCTGAGCCTGCCAACTGAGAATCCTCAAGAATGGAAAAACAGGCCTCAGGAAAGTAGAAGAGCAAAGTAAAAATGATTACTAAGTAGAAGGCTATTTTTGTTTTTGTAATTATGATCCACCAAACTAAGTTTACTTCTAACTCATATACAGTTAATATTTATTCTATTTAATTAAGCCATGTGCAACTTTTTTCTTGGCTATTTACACAAAATGTCTTCATAGGTTATTTTCCCCAAGCTGACATTTTTCTGAATTCAAACTTCCTGGGTTTACATCCTGGCTACACCTTTCAGTAGCATCATTGCTCTGGGCAAGCACTTAACTTCTCTGAACTCCACTTACCCGTCAGTAAAATGGAGATGATAATAATAGTTGTTGCCTCCTATCTCATTATGAGGGTTAAATAATATGAATACTTAGGACATCATTAGCATAGTGCTTGTCAGCAAACGCTAGACCAGTGAATACCAGCTCCAGTTAGAAGAATCCATTTGAAAAGCACATTTCCTATCTAGCTTTAACTGCCCACAAATCCATGTGGGCAGTTCTGATTTTCCTATACAAATTCTTTTTAAATGGTCATATGAGTAAAAATTCCAATCTACACTAGACGTTGAGGTTATGTATTCAGAAGTAACGGGTCTGATTTATTTGCAGGGGTTCAGCTCGGCAGAGGCAGGATGCTGTGGCCGCTGCTGCTGCTAGCCTTATGGCCCTGGTACGGTGCTCGGGGTGAGTGTGGACCCTCCCGCCCCGCCCAGTGACCTGGGCTCCCAGAGCAAAAGCCTCACCTGTGGGAGGAGGGATGGACAAAGTGGAGACCTGGATGGAACCTTCTTAACTTAGTTTAAGATAAATCCCCAATTACTTTTGAGTCCATACACCAGGAAATCATTTATTTTTGGAAAATCCAGGTGGTAGAGAAAGATACCGTCTGACCTGGAGATGCAGTCTTTGGCTGGGGCACTTTTTGCCTTTTTTCGTATGTGATATTTACAGCATACTAAACTTTTTGGTGTTTTATAACTTATTTCCTTCCCACTTTTTTTTCTGCTCTTAAAAATGTATCAAAAATATTTTTCCATGTGTTTTTCTTACAACATGATTTTTAATGACTGTATAATATTCCATTAGAAGGTAACCCCCAGTATTTTTAGGTCAATTCCCGTTTACTTTACACATCCCATCTACACTAGTATAAACGATGCCTCACGGAATACTGCTGTGAATACATATATCCTAGAGTTTGTGATTATTTAGGATAGCTTCCCAAAGTAAAATTGCTGAGTCAAAGGTTTTAATTATTTTAAGGATTTTTGATATATGGGCAAATAGCTCTATTGCAGGTAGTAAAATGACACTTCTATCAGCAACACTGTGTACTATAATGCTTTAATTTGCCAAGTATTAGATGAAAAGTTTTTCTCTGTTTAAACTTTCTGTTCAGAAAATTATTGTGAATGACTTAAAGTGTTAGGATTTGGGGAGGTCTGACAACAACTCTTTCCAGTAGTTTAGACGGTGACTTAAAACCATTCATTTGTGGCCTTATGGCTCATCATCTCTCAGATGCTCCCCTGCAGGGTGAGCCCTGAGTGGGAGCACGTCTTTCTACAAAATAAGGGATTCCCATGTGACAAGCTCAAGTCAGCTGATCTAAGAAAGCGACATGAAATGTAACTGCTTTCTAATGATGCGCTAGTGGCAAGACTGGAGGTGCACTTCCCTGCGGGATGCCTTTCTGGGCAATCAGAGGCTAGAAAGAAGGTCGCCTTCGAGCTTCAGCTCTGGGTGGAAGAGCAGGAAAGAGCAGGCGGCCAGGGTCCTGGTCCGGGAGCAGGTGGGACCGAGCATGACCCAAACGCTGCATCCGTCCTGGAGGAAGGCTTGCTGGGCAAAGGGTCAGCTGGTCTGAGCAGAGCATCCCTGACTGGTCAAGGGCGGAGCTGGTCCTGTGGAAGCAGATGTCTGAGGGGGGAGGTAGCGGTGGTTTTCGAGGAATAAAGCCCGAGCACCCAGGCGAGGAAGGGGGGGACTTGGGGCCCCGAGATGAGGGTGCCTGTGCCTACTGCTCCCTGTGACCCCCTTGCTCTGCTCCCCGGGCAGCCGGCGACCAGGACGAGGACACCGCCTTTGACCTCTTCAGAATCAGCAGCATCAACCGTAAGACCATCGGGGTCAAGCAGTTCCGGGGCCCGGACCCCAGCGTGCCCGCCTACCGCTTCGTGCGCTTTGACTACATCCCTCCGGTGAGCGCGGAGCACCTGGGTCGGATCACCGAGGCCATGCGGCGGAACGAGGGCTTTTTCCTGACGGCCAGCCTGAAGCAGGACCGCAAGTCCAGGGGCACCCTGCTGGCGCTGGAGGGCCCAGGCACCACACACAGGCAGTTCGAGATCGTGTCCAATGGCCCCGCCGACACCCTGGACCTCACGTACTGGGTGGACGGCACCCAGCACGTCATCTCCCTGGAGGACGTGGGCCTGGCTGATTCCCAGTGGAAGAACATCACTGTGCAGGTGGCCAGAGAGACTTACAGCCTCTACGTGGGCTGCGACCTGATGGACAGCTTCACACTGGACGAGCCCTTTTACGAGCAGCTGAAGACGGAGAAGAGCAGGATGTACGTGGCCAAGGGCCCCGCCCGAGAGAGTCACTTCCGGGTAGGTTGTGCGGGACGCAGCCGAGGGCCCCGCTTAGTGCGCTGCCTTGTGCAGGGGTTGGGTGTGGCCTTGGAGAAGCAGACACACGTGCACCTACCCACACAAGCTCCACGTGCACAATGCACACCCACTGGCACATGCAATCATGTACACGTGCACACACTATACACGTATACACATGCTTGCACACACACTCATAGACGCTCTTACGTGCACACATGGCACACACGGCCTTCTGAACCAGGAATGAGCAGAGCACGCGGTCATAGGTGCCCTTTCTTAGCTGCACAAATGGTCAGCGATTTCCTGAGTGAAGACTCATTTGATGATTGAGGAAGCAGCCCCATGCAAATGTGTCTATAACCCCAGAGCCCCAGATTCCAGTTCAGTACTGACATGGCAGGAAGACAGGAGAGAAAAACTATGTTTTCTAAGGAAGGGGCTATTGATTTATGAGGGAATAGTTCCATGTTCACCTCAGTTATAATAGTTTTTACAAGAGGATCTCTCTGAATGCAAGTGTTTAGAACCTGCAGTGGAGGGTTAGTAACTATTCTCCTCCAGGTGTGTGTGTATTCTTTGGAAATAAATGTATGATTAGACTCAGTTATTTCAGTAAAGGCCTAGAGATGCTGGTCGTGGTCTCTGGCCATTGTCAGGAAGCCCCCCAGGTCCACGTGGCCGACTGGCCCCACTGGGACGAGCCCCTCACTGTCACCGGGAGGACGGCCTGGTCTCATAGCTGTACCGTCTGTTCTGTAGTTGGAACAGTGCACGTTCCCGAGACCCACGGCCCCGTGCGGGAACACCAGGCACCCGCAGAGTCCCCTGCAGAGAGAGTGTGGCCCCCGCTGTCCCCTGAGCGTGTTCAGAAGACAACCCTTGCCATCCCTCTGGGGACCACCGCCCCTTCTCTAAGACACTCTTCCTTCTCCTCGGATCAGCCCCACTGTCTGCCTCTTGCCTCAAACGAAGCTTCAAAGTAACATACAGATAACCCATTAATGAGATTTCAGACCTGCTGAGGGTAAAAGCACAGAAGAAAATGTTCTCACTGCTATAAGGTTACATCCTGTATTTTTGAAATATCGTTTAATGTGGCCTCGAACGTTTGCTGTTTATCCGTCTCCGTTTCTTTCCTTGTACATATTCCAGGGTTTGCTGCAGAACGTCTACTTAGTGTTCGAAAACTCTGTGGAAGATCTTCTGAGCAAGAAAGGCTGTCAGCAAAGCCAGGGAGGTAGGCGTCTGAGCTGCGTGTGGTGCCCCATGTCCCACCTCTGAGGGGTTCCTCCTTTGGTGTGTGGGGAGGGGCCGGTGGGACATAAGTAAACATGTCGGAATATGTTTCAAGTGCCGCCATGGCCTTGAATGAGTTCGCTGGTCAGCTGGGATGTGTTGGCCTCTGAAACAATACATCGCTTGAAGGATTAATTATGAATATATTTTAGTTATCCAATATAATCCATTTTACATGCCAAAAAATAAATCCCTGGCATTTTAACATGATTTTAAATACATGCAACTATTCCAGTCTACTGATGTGGGAAGATCAACTTCGTAAGATAAACCAGAGATGTTTGTCCAATTTGGTTTATGGAAGTTTTTTATACTATTCACAACTGTTGATACAGCCTTATTATGAAAATGGATGCCTGTTGCATCATTGACAGATAATCCCACGCTGTCTGTTAATTGCATTTTGAATTTACATTCAACCATAATTTGTCAACATTGTCTTGAGCATTTGATATTTGAAGGTCACTATGCTGGGGCTTTTTGAATGCATTGTGTCATTTCATCTTCAAAACCCCTTGAGTTGGGCTCATCCACTTTCCTCACTTTACAAATAAAGAAGCGAGGTGCCAGGAGGGCCCGCTAATTGTCGGGGGAGTGGCCTGTGGGCATCAGAGCAGTGCACCTCCCGCCCCCAGGCCGAGTCCCACACAAGAGGCTCTTATCTGCCACGTGATCCCATTTTCCGATTTACTTCCATGAAAAGGCTTCTTCATGTCAACTGTAAGCAAGTATAAATTGTCCTCGTATGGATCCACGCGTAAGGATACGTAGGACTTGATGTCTGTAATGCACAGCTGCGGCTTTGTGACCCAGCCCTTGCCCCCGGGGCGTCCGGAGTGCTGGCTTGACGGTTCAGAGCCCGAAGCCCTGAGCGCTGGCATTGCAGGCAGCATCCGAGTCTTTCCATCCAAGGCCGTCCACCTTTCAGTCTGTGCGTCTTTCCACAGTCGGCCAGTTGAGTTCAGGGAAGGAAAGAAATGAAACTGTGCCTTTTGGTGGCCTGTGCAGTGAGAGGACCTTATAAGGCCTCCTGCCACACACCCTCAGCTCCAAACTCCCTGAGCACCACAGCTTCTGAAGCTCTGGACCACATCCCATCCCAAACCACCAGCTCCGGCTGAAATGCCAGTATCAGCCCCTTTGGATTAGGTCATAGACATTTTTTTGTGGGGAGCTGAGGTCATAAAAAAGCAAAAGTTCTAAAAAGGCTAAGACAGTACTAGCTGACATCCCACAGGACACAGAGAAAGAGAAGATGGTCCTGGGGGCCCTGATAGAGGGAGACTTGCTTGTCTCTAGATAAGAGCTTAGCATCTTTGGAAGCGGTCACCCGGTGGGGTGGGCACGTCTCTGTGACAGAGAAAAGGAAAGGGGGCACTTGACCCTCGATGGGGGGGAGAGTGGACGTGGCCCTCACCCCGGTCCCTGCCCTGCATGCCACGAATGGGGGGTGTCCCATCCTGAGGAAGGGCTCTGCCCATCTTCCATGAGACGGTCGTGGGACTTCCAGGCACTTTTATTATTGCCGTATTTTTATTCTTCTACATACATGTAGCGATTAATATGCTTATGTCTGTATGGTTATATATGGTTTTAGGTCTGGTGAGTCTGAGGTATCAGTGTGAGTTGCAACAAGGATTTACAAACAAATAACAAAACTTGATCGTAGACTGTCTGACAGAATTATGACATTGACAGGTCGTAACTCAGTAATGGAATGTATCGGACGAGACAGTTGAGCATCACTGCAAAGAGGACGCTGGGGCTGGCTTGCCGGCCACATCCCAGCTGGCCAGGCTCCCCCGAGGGCGACACCCGTCTCGGCACTTGCCCAGATCACTTTTGTAACTAGTGGCATAGCCGTGTGTTTGTCCCATGTTCAGGGACTTCCAGGCGCTTGTACTATTTCTGGGGTAGTGAGCTCTGAGCCCATGGTTGGGATTCTGCCTTTCTGGGGGTCTCGTGAGGCCAGCAGGGAAATGATGAAATGACTCATTTAGCAAGAAAAGAACTGAATTTGCCTTCATGCAGTAGCCAAATGAAAAGGCGTTTGGGATGGATAAAGGGTATAAATGAGGAGTGAAAGGAGTTGTTGGAATTCATGGAGAATATGGGGCTGGAAACAGGTTTAGGGTGGGGGACAAAAAGAAGGAACTTATCTTAGATAATAAATTATATAAGTATTTATATAAAAACAAGAAAAACAGGAAATTGTTGCCTCTAATGAATTTGAGCACGATGCATGATGCAGCTGTAGGTCTCTGGCTTTTTGCATCTCTCCATCCCTGAGCTGACCGCTCGCTCTGCTCATGGGTGGTGTCTGGGGCTCATTCCCCACGGTGCTGCGAGGTAAGCAGCGCACTCTGGTACAAGCAGGGCCATAACGGGAAACACCTCCGCCAGCTCTCGGGTTCTTGTGCGCCCGTGTAGCTCAAGTGCTCTGGATAGTGCCCCACGGGCCCGGCCAGGCTGTGGCCAGAGGCCAGCGGGCTCACCGTTCCGTGTCTTCCCCACAGCCGAAGCCAACGCCATCAGCGAGAACACGGAGACATTGCACCTGAGCCCCCCAGTCTCCATGGAGCACGTGGGCCAGAGCGAGGCCAAAGGCCCGGAGGTGTGCGAGCACTCCTGCGAGGAGCTGGGCAGCTTGATCAGGGAGCTGTCGGGGCTGCACGTCATCGTGAACCAGCTCCATGAGAACCTGCGCAAAGTGGTGGGTGCCCCGGGGACCCTCCTCTAACCACGAGTAACCTCGACTATCCACCGTTAACCAGCACTGTCTCCACCACTACCCCCGACTAGCCACTGCTAGCCAGGAGTAACCACCCGGCTCCCTGGACGACCAGGCTGATGGTCCCGGACGTGTGGCTGGAGGGCGGGAGAGGGATGCTTATGGAAAATGTGCTCACGGGCCACGAGCTTTCCTCTCAGTCCTTCAACCCTGGGGGTTCGTCTCCCAGGAAACAGAAAACCTGCACACGAGGGAGGTGCGTTCATCTAAAGAATGACATTCAGAGCGGAGCCCGTCCCTGAAGGCTCGAGGTCATAACAGGCAGATTGGTTTCCTCTCCGCAGCTCGTCAAGGGGCAGAACACGTGCCTCAAGTCTTAGCATGCACACCTTAGGGCTCAGAGCAGGTTGCTGGCAGTAAGCAGCCTCTGTTGGCCCATCCTCCCGCCGATGTAGACCTCAGGCTGAGCTCAGCTGAAGGAAGCTTGTGCCCCGGGGCGTGTCCGAGGGAAAGAATACCAGAGGGGAGGGGTCCCCAGGCCCCTGAGGCTCTGCTCCAACCAAGGGCCCTGGATGGGGCACTTCTGCTCCAGCTAGGGCGCTGGCTGGGCAGTACCCACGACGAGTGTGGCTTCTGGGATGTTCTACCACGTGCTGGGTGGGGGCAGGAGTGGGGGGGGGCGGGGGAGAGCACCCTCCCCGCCCAGCGCTCGCCACTTCAGGGAGCCTCCAGGGCTGGGGACGCTGAGACCAGGGACACCCGCAGGCGGGGGCCCTGCTGGGCGGGGATCTTTGTAAACGTGGAGGACCTTCCCACGAGCTGCACGTGGCGTGTGACCTCTAACTGGCTGCTTCAGGACACAGAGCCTCAGCCCTGCTGGTGCCGGTGGCATCCGGGGTGTCCTGGCGGGGGAGGGGCTGCAGAAGGGAGGCCAAAACAGGAGCGGGGGAGCCTTTGCCCCTGACGCGTCTCGCTTTCAGCTGAAAAGAGCTTCAGGAGAAGTTTACCTACATTGGAGTTGGGGATTAAGGAAATTCGCCAGCTCCCTGAATCACACAAAAACGTCCAGATGGTGTGTTTCTGTCCATTTTGCGCCAGAGGGGTGGGGCATATCTTTTGGGTGATTCTCAAAGCGCCCATTATCCCCAGATCAGAGATGTTAGCGGGAGCAGGGTGCCTAGAAGGAGGGAGGTGACAACACACGTGCTCAGGGGACAAATGGTGTAACTTTCACTTAGTTGATTTTCTTTTAAACTTTGCATTGTTTCCTGCAGTCTGTAACCCCCATGACAGCAGGGCTTATGTCTGTTTGCCTTTGCCGTTGTGCTATCAGAGCCGTGTCTGTCACACTTGGAAGAATGGGTGAATTCAAGAATTGAACCTTAGTTTTCAGCTGCGGGTGGTGGGAGGGACCCCGTCCCCTGTGGTCCAGCCTGAGGCTCCTTCACGACTGCACGTCCTGCATCCGCCCGTGTGCGATGGCTGCAGAGCCTGCTGTGGCGGTGCTGACCTCCTTCCCTCCACTTTCCAGTCAAATGACAACCGGTTTCTCTGGGAGCTCATTGGAGGACCCCCCAAGACCAGGAACATGTCCGCCTGCTTGCAGGACGGCAGGTTCTTTGCGGAGAATGAAACCTGGGTGGTGGACAGCTGCACCAAGTGCACCTGCAAGGTGAGACGGGCACATGGTCTCCTGGTGGTGGCCCCGGGCTGGAGGCTTCCCGCTCTCTGCTCCCCGTGCCGTGCGTGGGGCGTGGGGAAGGGGGCCACCTCCAATAAGGCCCGAGTGGCCCCGTGGTTCTGTGCCCAGAGAGCCGAGGAGGGTGCAGCCAGTGTCACCCGATGGCTGGCCGGTACCCCGCATCTTTGTGTTTGAGGCCACTCGGTCCTGCGAGCGTCTCGGGTTCGGCATAAGCCGCTGGGGATGGGGTCACTGCCCACGACACGACATGACGCTTAGTTTCCTTATGTCCTGCCACCTGGTCTCCAGTGCTGGGGGCCTGGACACCAGACGCCGCTGCGACCTTGTGCGTCCCCCTGCCCGCAGCGCGCGGAAGGCCCCGTGCCCGCGGCTCCGCGGACGGAGAAGGGAGCGTGCGCGCGGCGAGAGATGCACTCGCGTCCCTGTAACCGGCGGGGTCTGTGGGCAGAGACCTCCAGCCTTCCTACCGACCCTTCCAGTCCAGCCCTGGGTCAGTGTTCATGTTCCTAAATGAGTGACATAAATGCCTCTTTTCCTTGTAGAAATTTAAAACCGTTTGCCACCAGATCAGCTGCCCTCCCGCCACGTGCGCCGACCCGTCGTTTGTGGACGGCGAGTGCTGTCCTTCCTGCTTCCACGGTGAGTGCCCGGCGGGCGGGCGGCGGCCTCGGCCCCAGCGGCCCCGGCTGTGGGACCGTGCGGGTCTGTGTCGGACGGTCTCGCAGGGGCCAGGGCTCCGAGGTCCTCCTGAAGCGCCCAGATGCTCGTGGCTCCGGGGTCGCAGTGGCCCTGGTCCTCCTCAGCCTTCCCTCCTGTGCTGGTCCAAAGCCACAGCCCCCGCCTCTGTTTCGAGTCCCCCGTCACCCTCCCCAGCTGACCCTGGAGCATCTGAGCCTCCTTCACACCGGCTCCCCGCCCCCTTCCTCGTGGCGTCACCGGCAGCCTTGACTGAATTGGTTGCTGCTCTGCGTGTCCTGTTTGTCTTTCACTGTCTGGCCCTCATCCTGGTCTGGGGGTCCTTGAGTCTGGTGACCCGGGTGGGGCTGGGCAGCTTCTGTGTTCGGGGAGCCCACAGACATGAGCACAGGCTCTGCCCCTCCATGAATCTGAGCAAAATGTGGCTTTTCCAGGTTTCAGATTCTTCATCTGTAAAATACAGAATGAGTGTCCCCATGACACAGGGTTAGCTTTAGGATGAAAATAAACAGCACAATATGTACAAAAGTGCCTGGCGTATATTAGGTGTTAAACAGACCAAATCGGACATGCTACAGAGAGTAACAGTGTGACTGCGGGAGCCTCAGGGTCCACTTTTGCCCAGAGGGAGCCGTTTCATGTTGTTGAGTAAAAGCCCAGGAAGGGTCTCCTCAAATTCTTCTCTTGCTGCTTCTGAGACGTTGAATCGTAGCATTTACTATTTACCAGAACGATCTCTTGCATTAAGGTACAACTTTTCTGTTATTCAGAGATTGATAATTTCCTGTGAAGAATTTCTTGGCAAGAAATTGCCTTTTTATTTAACTTGTTCCAATTTAAAGTATTTGGAATGAAATTTAGTGTCCTGTAATTTCAACCAAAAATTGAAGTTTCAACACCATATATAAATCAGCACATGGAGGTTCAGGTGGAAATAAGTTACATCTTAGCAACTCCAGTGAAACCTTGTGCAGACAGGGTTCAGCGCTCTCCTTTGTGAGGCCGTTAGAAGCATCCACAGACCCCTTTCCTGACAGTAGACACTGGGTTTCTGGCCAAGCTCCTTGTGCATCCCCCTGCTTCCCCTTTCCTGGGAGGGCGGCCCCTGCGCTCCGACCCTGGGACAGACGTGGGGCGGCCCTGCTGTCTGCCCACTGCCAGCACCCACCTGGGGCATCCAGCTTGGAGCCCAGGGCTGGGCTCTGCTGTGTGGGGCAGTCCCCGGGGAGGTCTGATGGGCAGTGGTGCTCCCCCCAGCAGACGGCGAGGACGGCTGGTCCCCATGGGCGGAGTGGACGGAGTGCTCTGCCACCTGCGGGCCTGGCACCCAGCAGAGGGGGCGGTCCTGCGACGTCACCAGTAACACCTGCCTGGGGCCATCCATCCAGACGCGGTCGTGCAGCCTGGGCAAGTGCGACCACCGCAGTGAGTGTCAGAGGCTGGGCCGGCCTGGGGTGGGGGACAGGGCCCAGCCCCTGGGGTCTTGGGGGTCCAGAGACCCCCTGCTGCTGCCCTTTCTGGGAGGAGCTCCACGTGGCCCACACACCCTACTCTTCCCCAGCTGGGCTCCCCACTCCTGCCTGGTTGATGGGCAGACTCCCGGGACGGGTCAGCCCCGCCTCTCACTCAGCGCCCTGAGCCTCTGATGTCCTTGTTCCCTCCATGCGCTAGTCCGGCAGGATGGTGGCTGGAGTCACTGGTCGCCGTGGTCCTCCTGTTCCGTGACCTGTGGGGTCGGCAATGTCACCCGCATCCGGCTCTGCAACTCACCAGTGCCGCAGATGGGCGGGCGGAGCTGCAAGGGCAGCGGCCGCGAGACCAAGACCTGCCAGGGCCCACCCTGCCCGGGTAAGTGGACAAGGGCGGGGTCTGGGCTCGGGGCCGGCCTTTAGCAGGACACAGGCCCGGCGCGGCCCCGCGAGGTCAAGGCACTGGGATCCTCTTGGTCGGCTGGTTTCTGGAAGCTGGGCCTTGGGGTGGATGCCCATTGCGGTACTCAGCTCTGACCTCCCCTGAGCAAGCTCCAGTTAATCCACGATGGAGCAGAAATAGGCCGGGACCGAGGGGGAAGTGACAGCAGGCACAGGAGGGGGTCTCAGGAGGCGGCCCCCCCTTCATCTGGGGCATCTGGGGCCTGGGTTTGGGAGGACACGTGCTCCCCACACCAGGCCTGCTCTGGGACTTGGGCAGGGTCTTCACCCAGAAAAGGCTGTGCTGTGATTCTTCTCCCTACTGAGTTATCTGTACTGATGACGAGTGACAGCCTTTTAAAATGAAACTCAGCTCCGCACAGCTTTTCAGACGTGAGCACCTCTTGCCCGTGGCAGGGGTGGACCCATAGCCAGCAGCCCCCGGTCAATGGTCCCAGGTTCTGAGCACAGAAGACTGGGTGATTTCCCTTCCCAGAGACAAAACAAAACAAGTGAACTGTCACGATCTGCACCCCTCCCTGACCATACGGTCCCGAGAGGACTTTCCTACCAGGTTTCCTCCACGTGTGGAGGCGTGGCCTTATCCCAGGCTCTTTGTCCTGAGCCCCCAGCACAGGCCGCGCCCCCAGAGTGACCCCTCTGTCCTCTATCTCCCAGTCGACGGTCGATGGAGCCCCTGGTCCCCATGGTCGGCCTGCACGGTCACCTGTGCCGGAGGGATCCGGGAGCGGACGCGCATCTGTAACAGCCCGGAGCCCCAGCACGGAGGGAAGGACTGCGTCGGCGACGTCACGGAGCATCAGATGTGTAACAGGAGGAGCTGCCCCGCAGGTGGGTGTGCACGGGACGGGCCCGCAGCCTCCAGCCTTTCGGCCGACGGGCGTCTGTCGTGGGGCCTGGACGCTCCAGTCGCAGGCGTCTTTGAAGACACCGTTGGGTTTTAATTCTGATTAAATGTATAAAGATGCTTGGAAAATACAGAGAAGAAAAATCCGTCTACACACGTGAAGCTTTACGCTGTGCTCCGTGTTCCTCTGGCCTTTTTACATGAAAGCAGAAAGCATGCCGTGCAGAACGGAGCATTGTAGGTAGTGCGGTCACAGAGCACGTGGGCCCCGTCACCCCCTACACCTCCGACGCTTTACTCTTGGAGGTGGTGACTTTGGGTGGCTGTCCCCAGCATCTTCCTAACTCACTCCGTTTCTCCACAGCTGAACCCCAGAGTGTGTGAAGGGCATCACCCGGGCCTCGAGTGTGGGTTCATTACGGCGCCACCTGGTGGCGGCTGCTGACTCTGCTCTGCTTCCTCCGTGCAGACGGCTGCTTGTCCAACCCCTGCTTCCCCGGAGCCGAGTGTCGCAGCTTCCCTGACGGGTCCTGGTCCTGTGGCTCTTGCCCGCTGGGCTTCCTGGGCAACGGCACCCACTGCGAGGACCTGGACGAGGTAGGTGCCCCCTTCCCAGGCGGCGGGGCGTCCCTCGGAGGTGGGGAGCGCGGGCTCACGTCCGGCCCGCTGGTCCCCGCAGTGCGTTGTGGTCACCGACGTGTGCTTCACGACCAGCAAGGCGCACCGTTGCGTCAACACCAACCCCGGCTTCCACTGCCTGCCCTGCCCCCCGCGCTACAAGGGGAGCCAGCCCTTCGGCGTCGGCCTGGAGGCGGCCAGGACGGAGAAGCAGGTGAGCTGCCCGGCCTTCCGAGCTCCTGTTAGAGACAGCAGGACAGTCAGGCGGGAGCTGGGACTGGAGGGTGGACGGGACAGGAGCGGGGATGGCGGCCTGGGGGAGAGACGGTCTCACTCTGCCGGCCAGAGTGACCCCATCCGCGGGGACCACAGGGCTGAGTTTTCACGCACAGCATCCCAGAGGGCCAGGGTGGGGACTCGTGGTCTCCCCGTGACCCCAGGCGCCACTGGAGGCCTGACGTGACCTTGCTGTTGCTCAGGGCCTTCCAGGGGAGCAGAGCCCTGGGTCTCTGGACGCTGCCCCCTCCTCAGCATCCCGTGGGTGGCCGGGAGCCCTGCGCCCTGCACGCGGCCCTCCCGTCAGGGTCAGGGTCAGGGTCAGCACGCGTCCTGACACGCTCGGCCCTCCCGCAGCTGTGTGAGCCTGAGGACCCCTGCAAGGACAAGAGCCACAACTGTCACAGGCATGCGGAGTGCATCTACCTGGGCCACTTCAGCGACCCCATGTACAAGTGCGCGTGCCAGACGGGCTACGCAGGCGACGGGCTCATCTGCGGGGAGGACTCAGACCTGGATGGCTGGCCCAACAAGAACCTGGTCTGCGCCACCAACGCCACCTACCACTGCATCAAGGTGAGGGTGTGGCAGGGGCCCCCCCTTCCTCAGGCCCCTGCGGTTCCAGCTCGGGGCAGCTGTGCCCCTGGAGGTGCCTCTACGGGTCCGAACAGTCAGAGGCTCCGTGTGGGCCCTGCACTCTGCGTGGTCCCCACCCCCGAAGCTGACGGGAGCTGGGGTGTCACTGCCCACCCACTAGCCCCTCCAAGGCGCCTGCCTAGGGGGTTTCTGCAAATTCCAGGACCACGCTGGAAGAGCAGCTCATTGTTGGCAGCTGGGAGAGGACGCGAGCCTAGCACATGTTTGTTGACTGAATACAAAGAGGCTTGAAATCATTGGGGGTGGGGCGATGTAAACAGGCCCCACCCTCCTCCAAGGCTATGGGGGCCTGAGGTCTGCAGGTGGGCCGGGCTGTGGTCACACAGAGCCTAGCACACAATTTTCTTTGCAAAGACCCCCATGTGCTGCACACAGGAAGCGGTTAGGGCCCCCGGGTAAGTGGGGCTTCCTTAGGGCCTGTAACGGGGTGGAGTCCTTTCCTGGGGCCACTGCAGCCGATGACCACAAACCTGGTGGCTTTAAAAGGCAGGACTGCATCCTCTCACGTCCGGAGCCAGGAGTCTGAGGTCAAGGTGTGGCAGGGCTGGGCTCCCCTGGAGCCCCCAGAGGAGGGTCCTTCCAGCCTCTCCCAGCTTCTGGGCCCTCCAGGTGTCTGTGGCTTGTGGACACACCGCCCCAACCTCTGCTTCTGCCTGCTCCTCTGTGCATCTGTCTCAAACTCCCCCTGATGCCCTTATAAGGACACGCGTGGTTGTATTTAGGGCCCATCTGGATACTCCAGGGTAAACTCGTCCTTTCAAGACCCTCATATCAAGCGCATCTTTTGCATATAAGGTGATATTAACTTTACCATGTAAGGTGATAGCCACTCTTTTGCTATATAAGGTAACATTTACAGGTTCTAGAGGTTAAGACATGGCATATATCTAGGGGACCACCATTCAGACCACTAAACAAGGTGTACCAAAACGTTTCAGTGAAGTTTTATACCTTAGAAGCTTCAGAAATATAAATACTACAAACTCACAAAAGACATTACTTGCAAATGTAAATATATTAATCTAGTTAATATTTATTTGTTCTTGTGAATCTTGAGTAAAGAGAGTTTTAAATTTTATCTTTCGCCCTCTTGATTAAAGATGGCAGATGTTGACTGAAACAAAAAGTGAATCTGCTTTGAAATAACAGAGACAAAGTTTGCAACATTCACTGTATCTCCCTGACCACATTCCCTGACCTAACAAGGTCAGGTGTCAAGCTCGGAAATCCCCGCAGGAAGTGGGTGCTTATTGGATGAGATTATTGATGAAGATTTCCGCTAGGGACCCAGGATGCCCTGGTACCGTAGCAGGAACAATGGAAGGTGTCCACGAGGCTAAGGACACCCTTTTTTTTTTTTTCATTTTTGTGGAACTTCAGACAGGAATTTAATAACTAAAAAGGTGGCACATCAAAATTTGCACATTATATTTGCATTAAATGTAACTTATGGGAACAAACAGATGCAAAAGTAAGACAGTTCATGGGAAGGCCCCTCACCCTGTCTGAGAGGTTCCCTTACTCATCCCTGCAAAGGTGCTGAATCCCTCCGTCAGGACCTGTGTCCACACCACAGGAATATGCTCTCCTCCTTCAGGGGCTGGAGTTGAAGCTTGGCTCCAGACATGGCCCTGGGCTATGCTTCTGATGAGACCCCTGACCCCCTTGAGCCCCTGGGGCTTCTGGGACACTTGTGTTAATGGCATCGAAACACCTTCACGTGGACCCTCTCCTGGTGTTTCCAGCTCCTCAGGCTGCAGTGTCTGTACAGCTCGGGTTTGAGTCCTTATATCATTGGACTGAAACAAAATGACTTTTTTCCCCCCGTTATGGGAATTCTCCACTTCTTGGGCAGAGCTGAATCGGGGAGATGGTTTGGGGGGCTGGGCCTTGGTTCCTGAACAGAGACTCTAGGCCACCTGTTGGCTAGTGAGGGTTGAAGGTTTATGACCTTGGCTTTTGGATGGATGCTTGGAATTTGTGGGAAGAGTGGGACGGGAGGCTCTGCCCTGTCCTGTATTTTCATTCTCTCCTGGTTCCTGCAGTCATTCAGCTGCATACAGGAATCCCGAGCTCAGGACACAGGCTTCTTTTGCCTCAGCTCACTGGCGGTTGTGATGTCGGTCCTAGAGCAGCACCTGAGGGGAAACGCGGGGCCGCGGCGTCTCCGTCCTGCTCCCGCGAGGACAGGCGCCTGGCGTGATGTCGCTGGCTCCACCCTCATCATCTCATCTGAAAGAAGCGGGCTCTTGGGAATGTTTTTGTAACTAGCCTACTTCCTCTGCTTGCAGGACAACTGCCCCCTCCTGCCTAACTCTGGGCAAGAAGACTTTGACAAGGACGGCATCGGGGACGCCTGTGACGATGATGATGACAACGACGGCGTCAGCGATGAGAAGGTGGGTCCGCACCACCTGGGCATCTGCCCTCCGGTTGAGGAGTGGGGGAGCGCAGTGCTCTGCACCCAGGGGTCCCTGTGAACTGCCGGGTTTAGCGCTCCTGGGCTAGTAAAGGAAAGTCACCGACAGGGTACGTCTGTCCTTTGCACAAGCACACGAGGCAGCCCGAGCATGGAGCCGCCTGGGGTGCTCTGCCAGAAGTGCTTTCAGTGGTTTAGTTTACCTTTAGTTGCATGAAAGGGACTTATCCCCCCTGCTTCTGGGGCAGGTGCCAGCGATGGGGGCTGCCTGGGATGAGCGATATTGCCACTCCCTGCCTTTAGGGCAGAATTTAGATGTTACCGTTTCCCGAGAGAAGCGTTGCAAACATAAGTGCTCTGACATGTTAGTCCGTAATTCAGCACTAGCGGAGACAGAGGCTAGCTTCTTATTCCAGGTTTACTGCGTCTGGCTTCCACTGATCCATTAACTCATTCATTCGTTCATTCCCTTGACGTTTATGTTTCTATCCTCACCATGAAATATGTGCTAGGTCACCTTTACTATAGAAAATATCAAACTTTTTCATAGGAACAGATGCATAAATAATTATCAAATGATTTGATATCAAAGAAAGTGTCAGCAATGGCTACCTTTTCCAAGGTACTTTATCGCTACCTTGATCATCTTGATCTACTTTGAATACATAGCCTGTAAGTGCTAAGACATTTTATAAGCAATTCAACAAATACCCCTACCCTATTTCTCAAATTCTCCCCTCACTTCCTCTCCAGGACAACTGCCAACTTGTCTTCAACCCACGTCAGTTTGACTACGACAAAGACGAGGTTGGGGACCGCTGTGACAACTGCCCCTACGTGCACAACCTGGCGCAGATCGACACGGACAGCAACGGGGAGGGCGACGCCTGCTCCGTGGACATCGATGGGGATGGTCAGTCCCGCGCGTCCTGACGGGCTTCAGGGCTCACGGTCGGCGGTGGTCCCAGGCTCCGTGCTTTATTCTGTTACTGCATAAGCCCAGCTTCACCTGTGCACTGACATGAGACAACACAATCCATGGCGCTTTGCTCATAGGGTCCCAGCCTCATTCGGCCCCTTGTCCCCGTGGGTTCCTGGAAGGGGTTGCCAGCCTCAGGACGCTGGCCTCAGGTTGCCGGCCTAGTTTCCCCCTTTGGAAAACTACGCGTTTGGCATCTTCCTTTCCTGGCCCTGAGCTCTTGTCCCATGTCCTTGTGGCTAGTCCTGGTGTCTTCTCCCAGGTCCACGTCCGTTCACAGCCCCAGGAACCCAGTACCCTGTCCTGACCCAACCGTGCTTCTGAGAAAGGCCTGCGGACAGCTTTGTTCCCTCCTATTTCCCTCCACGCTGTATTTCTAGCCATTCATTGAATCATTCATTGCAAAGCCTCCCCGAGGGGTTCCAGGTATCCCCGGACTTCAGAAACATGCGACACCACCCGGCTATTTAACCCTAGATGCCAGTGCCGCGGGCACGAGCTCCACACCTCACGGCACAGCCTCGCCCTGGGTGTCTGACACTCAGGAAGCAGCTCGGACAGACTCACACCCACTCCCTCTGACTCTGCCCTCCCACCCCCACCTGCGTTTGTCTCCTGGCTATTTTCTTGGTGTAACTTGGCATCACACTGACCAGCTTCCACCGGCGCCAAGACAGCGTCCGGCCGTGCCGCTTTCTACGGCTTTCCAGCAGCCGGGCATCTCCTCCAATCCTCCGTCTGTGAGGTCTGACCCCCTGCATATCTCAGGGGTCCTTTCTCACTGCCTCGCCCCCTGCCTCCCCCCATCTGCCAGTACCTCCCCATCTGCCAGGATAAGACAGCCGCCTAGCCTGGCTCAAGCTTTCCTGCTGACTCACTGATTTGTGAGGTTTTGCTTTGCCCTTCGAGCCTGATTACTGTTAACTCAGTTTTCATAACCCCAAAGTTGATGAAATTCATTATCTATTTTCAGATTTCTGGGTATAAGGCACTATAGCTAACCCCCCTGTCAGTCTCTGCCATTGTTATTTTCCTGCTGACGTAGGGAACAGATGAGGCAGTGAGGCCCCGGAAGCTGATCAGGTCCTAGGAGCGCGATGCGAATTTTCTGAATGGATGTTAGGGCAAACAGTCCGCGTGAGGACTCCGATGTTTACGCTGTGATGACTCACTCATCAGCCCTCCGTGTGTATTGTCATCCAGAAACCTCCAAGAGTTGGTTCTGCTTCAAACTAAGGGAATTTTAAGTTTAATGGGAAGTCTGCCATGAATCTAATAATCTTTACATTTTATGATTTCTTAGATCATTTTTTTATTAAACAAAAGTTTGGCCGTATGTTGCTTACTGCAATAGGAAAAGCAACGTGCCTTTTCTAAACTCCGTATGCTTCTGTTTTCCCCCTGAATCCTACAGATGTCTTCAATGAGCGAGACAACTGTCCCTACGTCTACAACACTGACCAGAGGGACACCGACGGGGACGGCGTGGGCGATCACTGCGACAACTGCCCCCTGGTGCACAACCCAGACCAGGTAATTGACCGGCGATTGATCAGGTGTGGCTAAGAGCAGCGGGGGTGGAGGAGCTTCTCAGTCACAGAACGTGCGCAGCTTTGCAGCTTTCCATCCACCTGTCAGGACGCGACAGCACAGGCTTTTCAATCACTGTAATTGAAAACATTGAACTCAGGTCTGAGCGTGACTCGTATCTCCGTGGCCACTGGCCAGATGAGTGGGTGCCTTTGTCCCTCTGTCCGAAAGGAGAGAGTCTTCATCTAATTATCTCCGTACTTCCCTGATGCAAACATAGGAATTGGCTGCTTTTCCAGATTTGCCTTTGGAAACGCGGTGAGAACATAACATACGGACGTAGTTCCTAGACCGTGTTGGAGCAGATGTTGTCAGAAAGGACTTGATTCTGTTGCAGCTCATTCTTTCCAGTCTTCCTTAAAGAAAGTGAATCCCTGTAGGGAGGTGGGTTAGGATGGAGAGAGGCCGTTTCCTCTCTGCGGTCACAGCTCACGTTGGGGGTGAGGTGGTACAGGCCACGCGCCCTCGGTGACTTTCAGCCTGGCATCTGCTTCACTGGATGGGTGCTCACTGCTGCTGTCCCCGAACTCTGTCCTCCAGACCGACGTAGACAACGACCTCGTGGGTGACCAGTGTGACAACAACGAGGACATCGACGAGGATGGACACCAAAACAACCAGGACAACTGCCCCTACATCTCCAACGCCAACCAGGCCGACCATGACCACGACGGCAAGGGGGACGCCTGTGACTCGGACGACGACAACGATGGCGTCCCCGACGACAGGGACAACTGCCGGCTTGTGGCCAACTCCGACCAGGAGGACTCAGACGGTAGGTCCTGTGACAGCCGCCCGGCAGGGGCAGAGAGGTTGCGGGAGCGCAAAATGCCGGGAGAAAGAAGTATGTAGCCCGACTGCTGACATGAGTAAGTGGTCCATGAGCACAGGATCCGGAGGGGGCAGGAGTCTCAGGTAGCATGGCAGGTAATGTGGCATGTGCACAGCTGGGCTCAGTGGTGGCTTGGTTGTCCTCTGGCATCTGCTGGAGCCTGTGGGTGCAATCCCGTCTGACCCGGGTGCTGCCTGGGGGATACACATCCACCGTGGATGAGATGGGGTGTGGGGTGTTTGAGCCCACACGACCCAGAGGCACGTGGAGACTCACTGACTGAAGGGAAGCTCCAAGGACCACCCCCACCCCCATCCCAAGAGCAGCACAGAGCTCATTCTTGACAAGAGGACAGATGGCTTCAGTCCCCACAGTGGGGCATGGGGACGCTTGCTGGCTACCGAGCAGCCTTTTACCAGGAGGGAGGTTGGGACGGAGGCAAGGCTGGTGTGCTCAGGGGTGTCTTAGGGGTTTTGGAAGCTCCTTTTTGCGTGAGTGTGTGCCTGTCACCCAGTACGTGGATGTGTGTTACTGAACAGAACTGAAGGATAGTTTGAAGGATGTGATGGAAATTCGGTTGAACTTGGTATCTTTTTCTCCTTCTAAAGCAGTAGGCACTGCAATGGCCTAATTGCAGTGCTAAGTGGTCATCTGGATCATCACTATAACCATGAACTGCATGGCCGTGAAGGTCTCAGCAGGCATCTCTCTGTGCCAGGCCAGTCCACGGCCCCATGGCCACATCCCCACCTCATTAGAAAATTTGAAAAGATGCTTCCAAAAAACAGAAGTCCACATCTCCCTAGGGAAATCATTTTTCATGGAGTTCTGCTTTCAGTGCCAAACAGATTACGGGCAGGGGTGATTTAGGTAATAGTAGAGGTTCTGAAAACTATCAGAGAAAAAAGCTGGAAATTCAGCTTGACTTCACTTGGCAGCGTTCAGGTTTGGTACCCCCAGTTTCAAGTTCAGAAGGAAGTGAGAAGTGACTCTCCAGGAACTGGATTATGGCGTGCTTTGCTGCAGGGCTTATCACAGAAACGTTTTGAAAAGAGCATCCAGACTCCTCACAGCGTTGGGGTGAAATGTCAGAGATTACAGGCACTGGTCCAGGAAAGCAGGTCCAGGTCCTGCCAAGCACCTAACCTTGAATTTTCAGAGAATCATGTGCTAAGTTTTCTCAGACACAGAGAGGCGGACAGCAAACCCTTACTTTGTGTGTTTCTCTGCTTGTCCTTGGTGACAGGTGACGGGCGTGGTGATGCCTGCAAAGACGACTTTGACAACGACAACATCCCTGATATTGATGACGTGTGTCCTGAGAACCACGCCATCAGTGAGACGGACTTCCGGAACTTCCAGATGGTCCACCTGGACCCCAAGGGCACCACTCAGATCGATCCCAACTGGGTCATTCGCCATCAAGGCAAAGAGCTGGTGCAGACGGCCAACTCCGACCCTGGCATCGCTGTTGGTGAGCCTTAGAATACACACCACCCCTTGCGGTTCCTGCACATGGGCTACCCTTTAAAACCGAGTGGACAGGAGCAGTGGATCTTTCTGGTAGCCCCCATCCTCCCTTGGTTTGTAAAACCATCTGCCTAAATATTTTTGATGGGAGAACTTGGGGAAGCACTTATTTGCCTCTCCAAATTCTCCGCGATTTAATATTCAGCAAGCCATTTCATTTTATGGACTTGATCTGTAAATTATTACCTAGGGTGGTGAAGCTCTTCCATAACTCTGTAAGTGGGATCTAAAAAGATTAAATTCCACAAGTGTTGTTAATCCCACAGGAGTAGACATTGAGTTAGACGGAAGAGGAGAGCCTCTTTCCACCTGCGTCCAGTGGTCCCAGGGCTCATCCAGTCATTTCCTAAAAGGCTGTTTCTGACCTGGTTTCGTGACCAAATGTTCCCTTTGGTCCCCAGGTTTCGATGAGTTTGGGTCAGTCGACTTCAGCGGCACATTCTACGTCAACACGGACCGGGATGACGACTATGCTGGCTTCGTCTTTGGCTACCAGTCCAGCAGCCGCTTCTACGTGGTGATGTGGAAGCAGGTCACTCAGACGTACTGGGAAGACCAGCCCACCCGGGCATACGGCTACTCAGGGGTGTCCCTCAAAGTGGTGAACTCCACCACGGGGACAGGCGAGCACCTGAGGAACGCCCTGTGGCACACGGGGAACACAGAGGGACAGGTGAGGAGGACGGTCTCTTCTGACCGAGGCTGGCAGCTGCTGTGAGCTTTCAGGAGAGCAGCACCTGCCCCATCGCAAAAGTACCCCCACCTCGGTTTTTGTTCATTTTACCTCAAGTCACGGTGCTTTGAATAATCTTTTATCGGGTACCTCGCTTATTAAAGATGCCACGCCTGGTGGTTTTATAAACACAATTGGTAATCCTCTTGCACATGAAACATAGGCGTACTCCCTTATAGAAAAAGGGAGAACAGGGTTTCAAGAGTTTAAGTGTTTTGCCCAAGGTCCCACGTTGAGGAAGTAGAGAATCTGTGACTCGGCCAAAGTGCCTGTGCTCTTTGCACTGAACTACATTGTTCCATATCAGTGGATTTTGCTCATGCTAGAGATTTATAATATGAAATATATCGGAGGTAGATGTGGCAGCAGGGGCCATAGGGATTACTTAGCAGAGTACTGTTTTTATCTCCCCCCCCTTGTGCCGTAAAACTGTGGTTAAGACTCAGGGTGCCAATTATACTCACAAGCGATGTTTTTCCTCAGGTTCGCACGTTATGGCATGACCCCAAAAATATTGGCTGGAAGGACTACACTGCCTACAGGTGGCATCTGACCCACAGACCTAAGACAGGTTACATAAGGTAGGTGAGAGGGTAGCTCAGTAGCGGCTGTATTTCTACCAAGTAATTTTCACATTCCAAGAACATCTTTCCACTGGATGGCAAGTTAGAACATTAACAGATAAATAAGCCAAAGTGGATTCTAACTTGTATGCTGTTCCCTGGATTCTTCCACTTTAAGTGCCTTCTCTTTTCTGTCCAGCATCTTCTTCACGTTTTTTAAAAAAGCAAAAAGCAAAAACAAAACTGTTGAAGAGAAGAAAAATCAAACTTGTTAAAATAACCCAGAAAGTGATAAGCATCTCTCCTCCTAATGAACATTATGGGCATGGGAGGGAAAGTGCAGTTAAAATAACTGCATCTTTGTGAATTAGCATGTGATTTCTTTGGTGCACAGGTTCCTATTTATTTCTGATATTGTGAATGGCTGAATTTAAAACACATCTTAAACAAAACTTTGACAAATCAGTCCAACAGAACTTTGTTCTCTTGGCATGACAGCATTTGTAATCAACTTTTTTTTTTTTTTTAAGCTGGGACAATTTCTAATTTTATAAAATGAAATACGGATGATTTAAATTTAAAGATTTTGCAAAGTTAAACTTAGTCACTAAGAGCATGAGCCGGTCTGATTCTTCACCAGGATTGTGTGCGTGTCCTCAGTGACAACAAGCACATCTTAGAAGGGGAGGTGCAGGCTGGTGCCAGGGGTGTGCTCTTTCTGTGGAGTGTCCCTGTTTATTCACTCCTCTCCTACCAGGGAAGCTTTAGCACATCTGTACGTGTAGGGTGGAGCCTGGTCCTTGCTATCGCACAGCTCACAGTTTGTGGGGCGGAAGCAGGTGAGCTCGTGGTTTTAGTGCAGTGTGAAGGCCAGGAGCTTGCTGACACGGGGGAGGCTTAGAGTTAGGGTCAGGCAGAGGGAGGGGCCTTCTGACTCCACTAAACTCTTCCTGGCTCCTGAAGGTGGAGACAACTTGGATGCTTGGGTGGGTGATTGTCAGTGAGTCATAGGGAAGAAGGAGGGCTCTGGGGTGGTGCTGTGTTACTCTTGGCCAGCCTCGTGAGGAGAAGACTGACCTCCTGCCCTCTGGTGAATGTGCTTCAAAGAGCTGACATTCTCTTTCTTTCTCCTTTTTCCCTGTTTTCAGAGTCTTAGTGCATGAAGGAAAACAGGTCATGGCGGACTCAGGACCCATCTATGACCAAACCTACACTGGTGGGCGGCTGGGTCTGTTTGTCTTCTCTCAAGAAATGGTCTACTTCTCGGACCTGAAATATGAATGCAGAGGTGGGTGTGAGAACATTATTCACTGCGGCTGTGAGTGGCACAGGGGATGGGGAAGGAACACATGCTTTACTTTTCCTCTTACAAAAGCTGCACATCAGGGAAATAAGCTGGCGGCCTGCCAGGCAGATGTCTTGTTTTGGTCAGCTTGAGTTGGTTTTGTCTGTCAGTTTGTTTGTTTTAAATTCAATGTGAATGTCTTTGGTAGGACAAACACTTTAAAGTTATTCATAGGCTCTACTTGTCCCACTCTACTCTATCCCATAGCTTTTTATATTTTCTACACCTTCTGGGCTCTTAATGGCATTTTAGATTGCTATCTTTGCTAGAATAAAAGAAAGAAAGGAAGGAAGGAAAGAAGGAAGGAAGGATGGGGGGAAAGGTTCTCTTTAGTTATCACTCTAGGAGCATATTTGAATCAAAATATTATAGATCTGGAAGGGAACTTGGCTTCTATGTGGTCTAAGCCTGTGTCTTCATGTAGATATGAAAATATCCCTATTCTACAGATAAGGTAAGTAAGGCTCAGAGATACTTCTCAAAAATCACACAACAAGAATGTTGATTTGTCTTCTTGATTCTGGTAAAGTGTTCTTTTCCCTATCCTTCGTTCCATCCATCCACCCATCCATCCATCCATCCATCCATCCATCCTTCCATCCATCCATCCATCCTTCCATCC